>NW_027585978.1:0-1574 GCF_028453695.1 Augochlora pura
GACAAAAGAGTGTAGGAATGAGCGACAAGAGAGTGGACAAACGAGCGGAGAGCATCAGAGTATTCGAAGAAGAATCGTGACGTATAGAAGTTTTTGTCGTGGTTGTGAATTGTGAAAAATCGTGAATAAACTATTATTTTGTTGTTGTTAAAAGAAGGTGCTCAGTGTTGTTGAATTATTATTTCCACGGAGACACGAAGAATATAACTCTTTTAAAATAATCCTACAATAATATATCTATAAATGGGCTTTTTCTCCCGATCGGTAGCCTGTGAATCGGTTCATAGTAACTATTCATTTTTTATCTGTTATTGAGATAAATGTGTTATATTGTACTACCGCAAGCTTTAATATTATTGTATAACTTTTTAAATATTTAATATCAAATTGGAGAAAAAGAAATCCAGTATTTTCTCGGTAGACGGCTGCAGTGATCGATATCTGTTAAAGTATCGATCAAACAATTTCAGATTTATGCTCGTTGGATAGGTGACATTTCGCACTATAAAAATTCTTTCCCTGTTTTTTGTTTGGTTCATTCAGTTGCGTGCTACAGGGTGTTCAAAATGGAAGTCAACGTAGAGGAAATTCGGTACATTTTACAATTTTTCTTTGATAAAGGTGAAAATGCAAGCCAAGCGGCTGAAATTGTGAATGGTGTTTATGGTTTCGATACTGCAACAGTCAATTACGCGCAATTTTGGTTTCGTCGATTCTGTTCAGGTATTTTTTATGTTAAAGATGCTCCTCGTACAGGTAGGCTTGCCGTAAAAAATATTGACAAAATGACAGAAATAATCGAAGTTGACCGGCATGTTAGCAGTCGTAGCATCGCCCGGGAGCTTAAGATCGACCATGGAACCGTTTTAAACCATTTGCACAAAGCTGGATTTAAAAAGAAGCTCGACGTTTGGGTGCCACATCAATGAACACAGAAAAACCATAATGGTTCGAATTTCTATCTGCGATGTCTTGACTAAACGGAATGAGATCGACCCGTTCCTTAAACGCATGGTGGCTGGGGATGAGAAGTGGATCACATACGACAACATTGTGCGAAAACGTTCATGGTCAAAGCCTGGTGATGCAGGTCAGACGGTGGCCAAACCAGGACTAACAGGCAAGAAGGTTCTGCTGTGCATTTGGTGGGACTGGAAAGGAATCATTTATTATGAGTTGCTTCCATATGGTCAAACACTAAATTCGAATCTCTACTGTCAACAACTGGACCGTTTGAAGCTAGCGATTGACCAGAAACGGTCCGAATTGGCCAACAGGAGATGTGTTGTGTGCCATCAAGACAACGCCAGGCCACACACGTTTATAGTGACTCGTCAGAAAATTCAGGAGCTTAGCTTAGACGTTTTAATGCATCCACCATATAGTCCAGACCTAGCGCCAAGCGATTGCCATGTTTATTTTGCATTACAAAACTTCCTTAGTGGTAAGAAATTGACATCGAGAGAACATTGTGAAAGTCGATTACAAGAGTTTTTCGCTAATAGGGGCCAAGACTTCTGCGAGAGAGGCATTATGAAGGTACCTTTAAAATGCCAACAAATTATCGAACAAAA
>NW_027585979.1:0-1574 GCF_028453695.1 Augochlora pura
TCGCGAAATTCATAAATTGCGTAGGCACGCGTACATCGCAATAGAAGATTGGCCGATCCATACGGTCACAACAATTGAAAGCGAAGCTCGGAAAAGATCCTCTGTTCGCTGGTCCCGAGAATTCCTAGGGCGTTCGTTTGGTCGCTGATGAGAGATCGCCTAAACATTGGAAGAAAGGGGGCCCAAGTGGAAATTCGAGGACGGATGGCGAGGCAGAGATCTTGGAACACTTGGTTGCGAGAATTCGAACTGCGTAGACGCACCGAAAGAACCCGTAGCCACTAGCAGAGGAATACAATATTTTGTTATATCTATTTCAGTCTTATTTAACTACATTAAGTAAAAAGATAAATATATATATATATATGTAAAATAATTTATTTTATTTTTCATTACTATACAGGGTGATCTGTAATTATGATAAAAGCGGGAAATAGGGGGTACCTGAGGTCATTTCAAGTAACCTTTTCCTTTGCCGAAATGCAATTCGCGGCTTTGTTAACGAGTTAACAATTAAAGTTGGCTGCGCACCGACGAGTTTTCGTGCTGATGCGCACGCGAGCTGGGCCGACTCGGTGACAGGGCCACAGCCACGTATCGCCTCTGAGCCGCGTTCGATCTTCAAATAAGAATTTCATGAATTTCATATTAATTTCAAAAATTTCACAAATATTATTAATGAAACACTCACTTATTCAGTTGTAAAAGTTGTAATCCAAAAATTGTAATATAGAACAGCACAGATTACACTAACGTCCGTTGCTATAACAATCGACACTGTCTGTGTGAACATCTTCGTGGAGAAGGTCAGTTTCGTTCGAGATTTCGTCCCTATAACTTCACCGTTCTTTAAAAAATATTTGAAATTACTTAATAACTCCTCCGTATTTGAAATTAATCGGCCCTTTTCAGGGCCACACAAAATGACGCTGGAAACTTCGGACATGTGTCAATTGCTGAATAATTCGTGTTCGGTGTGGAATAATAGTTCAGTGAAAGTAAAAGTTAATGTAATCTGCGGCGTTCTTCATAAGTGGATTACATACGTGGATTACAACTTCTGGATTACAACATTTACAACTGAATTGGTAAGTTTTTCATTAATAATGTTTGTGAAATTTTTGAAATTAATAACAAATTCATGAAATTCTTATTTGATGATCGAACGCGACTCAGAGGCAATACACGGCCGTCTCTCCTGTCAGCGGGACGGGCTTCAGCCGGCTGGCTCGCATGCGAAAAATCGTCCGTGCGCAGCCAACTTTATTCGTTAATAACTCGTTAACAAAGCCGCGGATTGCATTTCGGCATACGAAAAGGTTACTTGAAATTACCTCAGGATCCCCCCCATTTCCCGGAGTATGTATAATTTTGAAACACCCTGTATATACTACCACGTTGCTAGCTATGAACCGTTAATAACAATTTGGTAATTAAGGAGTCTGCCGCGTCTCGATGCTTCTAGAAAGTTCGATCATGGTCCAACGAAATTATCGATCGGTCCAGAAATAGCCTCAATGATGATAGTCCTTTGTCTTCTTCTTCTCTCACCTCGTTACACCGTAAATTTGTGT
>NW_027585980.1:0-1573 GCF_028453695.1 Augochlora pura
CAGCCTCCGTTCTCCGCGAATAAAACACCATGCAGGCCCCCCCCCCCATCCGTCCTCGAATCGATAAATATATTACTTCTCCGAAATTCGCCGAGATTTATACAATTCGTCCGACATCTTGATTACTACGCCACTGCACAGGACGAACGTGGAATCGAAATCATTTTTTGGAAGACCAGATTTATCGCGGCGATTCATTTTGCAATGCTGTCGAGCATGATATACTTGATAGATTATGATCGGGATTAATTTTTTAGTCAATTATGCAGACGTTTTTTTTTTGTTTGTTTCCGAGAGAAGCTCTATTGCGGAAGATAAAATTAGAATTTTAGGAAGACGAGATTTATATCGTGGCAAATTTAATACAGCAAGAATGGATTTTGCAACTGCGCCATGCCAGACAGATGTTAAGGATTTCCTTTGCGCTTGACACATCGCAATTAATTAATTAATTATTCCAGCTTCCCGACGAAATTAGCAACTGTTAAATGAATTATTAAATGCTCTAAACGTTTGGGCGCATTAAAATTCGACGACGTTAACGTTAACGTAATTGACAGGTGTACGAATCTAGTGACGTGTTACGGATCTAGATTGCAAAATGAATATATACATATTTCTCCGGATAAAATCGCACTGATTGGAACTCGGTTCTCCTGCAAAATTAAATGAAATCGTTTAAAAACTGCACGCGATAGAAATCGGTCAACGGTTTCGATGGCGTAAAAATGTAATGACCCGGATCAACTGCTTGAGAAAATATGCGAGTAATATCCTGACAGTGGGATAGCGGGAGCGGGCAATTTTCGAAAAAATTTCGATTAAAACGAAAGAATTTATCGCGTGCGGCGTAGTACGTAATAAAAATACTGTCGAAAACAGACAGCCGGCTCGAAGTGTTACATTTTCCGATGTAAAGCGGAGATATCTCGGCGATGGAATTCTGAAAATTTTATTAGCATTAGTCCACGTATTATACCGTACCCGCTAGGCACCCAATCCGGAAGGACCACATGCAATTCCATAAAAATGCAGTCGGGAAAATATTTTCTTCAAAGCCCCTGTATTTTTCCATTGTATTCGCGTAATCCCTTCCATTAGTACACAATACATTTCTATGCATACTTTAATTATTATTATTATCATAATTATTATAGAAATTGATTGTATATTTTGTCTATCGTAATGAGTTGTCGATATATGAATATATTCAAAATAGTATACTATAGCGTAATAACACAACAATGTGTATTTGGGTTTATTAAAAATAATATATTAGTAATATAAAGTAGGACATAACCTAGAAATAACCTGGAATTATAACCTAGATTAATTCACACTTAATTATTATAGAAATTGATTGTCTATTTTGTCTATCGTAATGAGTTGTCGATATATGAATATATTAAAAATAGTATACTATAGCGTAATAACACAACAATTATTAAGTGTGAATTAATCTAGGTTATAATTCCAGGTTATTTCTAGGTTATGTCCTACTTTATATTACTAATATATTATTTTTAATAAACCCAAACATCAGAAACACTATTACACCAAACTGCTAAAAGAC
>NW_027585981.1:0-1573 GCF_028453695.1 Augochlora pura
AATAAATTCAGTGATCGAGAGATGGTGTATTTATCCATTAAATAGTCTTTCCGTCCGGGAAGATCACTGTCCAGCAGTCCGTGTAGGGAACTGCTGGCCTTCGATCACAATCCTCGAAGCTGTCTTCCCAACGTTATACATACTGGGAGGTATAACCGGTACACGCAGTTGTACCACGTAATCCCTACACCCATATGACAACCAGCGCCAGCTGTTTGCGGCTCCTGAAAGTTACCTTACATTAGCTTACCTTTCTTTTTTTCTTTTTTACGTGGAGAAAATCTGCTAACCAGCCTGCCCGGGGGAGCAGACTGCGGGTAGTGTGGGGTTTCTGTACTAAGGCGTTGATAGCGTCCCCACCCCTGGTCTTGTTGCCTAATCTTGACCGAGGGTGAGGCAGGGGGGAGCCGACTCGACCGCCCCTACAGAGTACCCACTGAAACCTCCACGGCGACCTTCATGGACGTAATACCGTCATCAGGCGGATTCGGGAGAGCCACGGGAACTCATAGAGAACACAACCGCGGCTCCCCATCGCCAGGGCCGGTCGTCTAGCCAGTGACGGCCGACCGCGTCCCGAGGGGGGGGGGGGGGGGGTTATAATAACTCCCCCCTCTTCCTCCGCGGAGCAGGGAGGCCGCGCCCCGCACCGCAACCACTCGGCAGCCGCACTACGTGAACCCGAAACCCCCGTCCCGGGTACCGCGGCTATCACGGGGGGTGACGACTTACTGGCCAACCCTCCTCTCCCGGCTAGGGAAACAAACTCCCATAACGTGCTAGCGGGCGGCGGGAAATTTCCAAAAGAGAAAAAGGATCACCCCGCCGCGCACTGCCCTTGGGTTACCGGAGGAATGCCACGACTATCGCGTCGCGGCCGCCGCCTCCGGTTTCGGCGCGAGGGGTCTGTAGCCTCCCGGCCCCTCTCGGCGGTCTCATATCTACACCACAATGGTGGCAGACCGCCGTCGCTTCCCTCGCGATGCGACACAGGTACTCACCGAAACATCCGTGTCCGGTGAGCACCTGTGTCACACGGTAGGTAAGTCTACCATGCCGCCTCTCCTGCCACCGATGAAAATGTGGCAGGAGGGCCTCGGGGACCCGCTCGTCGGCGTGGGTACTCAATTCCCCACGTCACTTCCTCCAAGCGAGTCGCCGGTCCCGGAGTTCGAAACTCTGGACCACCTCCGGCTCCGACGGAGTCCCCCGAGCGCGGTGGGCGATACAGCTGTGCCTATAAACATAGGCACGCACGCCCGCCTGCAACTCGAACGGCAATTCTCCCGCCACAGCCAGTGCCGCAATTGTCGACGTGGTGCGGTACCCTCTTATGAGGCGGATTGATATCCGCCTCTGAAACCGGCGCAGTAGCTGCACGCCGCGCCGGCTTCCCATAACGGATGGCGCCCACATAGGGGCGCCATACAGGGCCATTGACCGCACCATGCCTATACAGGGTGTTTCTAAATTATGGTAACTCCGGGAAATGGGGGTAGCTGAGGCTATTTCAAGTAACTTTTTCGTTTGCCGAAATGCAATCCGCGGCTTTGTTAACGAGTTATTAGCAATT
>NW_027585982.1:0-6388 GCF_028453695.1 Augochlora pura
TCTAAAATTATAGAGAGACGTATCTATAACTGTTTTATTATTATGAAATACAAGACGAGTATAGCAATCGTTCGGTTAGCTCTATTCTATTTAAATGCTTAAACGTTTGTTCCGCTGCTTTTAATTATAGCTAAAACAATAGACGGTCCGTGTTATAAATTAATTGATTCGCATGATTGTAAGAGGCGGGTCGTGATTTCTAAGAATCCGGGCTTCGTTTGTGTGCTCGAGGTTAGGCGAAGCTCCATTGATGAACCGCGAACTAAAAATATGGAAAAATGTAGGTCAGTTCCCGTATTCGTCGGAACGTGTGTCAGCGGATGTTAATAACAATTATATTTACGAGCTCTGGTTGCACTGGACTATTTAAAGTCGCGTGACAAAATTTCTTCCGGAACGATCGACGCCTCAAATATAGTCGCCGCGACGCCGCCCGGTTTCGTAGAAAGAAACCATGAGCGTTCTCGCCGACGATTCCGACCGTGTTTCGAAGCTGATTCATTCAATCGCTGCGCGCACCTAAATACCCGACGACAATGGCAATTTTCTGTGGAAAAATCCGCCGCGGGAAACCTCAATACGAATTTTGAAGAATAAAAATTCTTTCGTTAAGATAAAAACCGAAGAATTTCTTTTTCTACCCCGCGAGACAATCGATTATTTTCTATAAACTCTCGCAGTTTATCTTTTTAAAAATATCTCTAAAATATCTCTGTAAAATATCAAGTTCAAATTTGTAACACTCGCGAATTTATTAATTATTCAAACGTATTGCTACTGCAAACATTAAAGCTGCTTTATTTTTAAACCTTGATCAAAAAGGAGTCGATCAGTCAACTTGAAATCTTATCTCTACAATAAAATAAAGCATTCCAATTATTGTTCAATCACACCTTGACACCATAAATATATAAATAATCTTTCCATCGTAATTGAGAATTTATATTTGTTATCATTTGCTATTCCACCGTGATTAAACGTGGTTAAATTGCCTAGAAAAATATACGCAACAGAACAGAAGCGTAATAATAAACGCCAACGCATAGTTTCTACTTAATTATCCATCGGTTTCTTTTTTAAAAAATCAAAAAGATTGCGAGAACATCCATTTGCCCGCAAGACGAAATTTTAATTCCCGATTCTCGTCTCTGGATAAGCATGAAAATAGGCTGTCGGCCCCGCTGTTAATTAACCCCTTGCCGTACCATTTTCTTTAAAATTATTATAATTAGAATTCTTTCGATCTCACTAATTTCTCAAAAGAAAAAAGAATTTTATATTTATTGTGCGCTTACATCTACTCGAATGTTTAAATATTGCTAATAAGAGAATAAAATTTGAATCCTATTTAAAATAATGATTTAAATAAATTTAAATAAATATTTAAATAAATATATTTATTTAATAAATATTCGTATCTAACAGCTGATTGTTAAAAATCTCCGTCACGAGTCTAACTCATCAAAGTGCGGCAAGGGGTTAAGAATGACGAGTTAAATCGTTCGTTCTCCTTGTTCATTCCGACGAGATCGCGCTTGTTACTCTGTCTTGCGACGGTAATTGCATCGGCGATAATCGCGTCGCGTTTACGTCCACCGTAGAGGGGGATGGTTGAAAACCGGTGCGCGCCGGGGGGGCTGTTCCGTCGACCAGCGAACTTCGAAAACGATCGCGCGATTATTTATAATCGAAGAATTATACGGCCTGCGCGCGGGCCTACTCGATTCGCCGTTCGCGTCGATTACGGCCGGTGTTCAGGCCGCGAGGCCTTAAACGCCGGTTCGTAATCCATTAGAATTGCGCAATAAATCCTCGGTTCATTAACGCGTAATCATCCAGCTCGGCGAGGTCCGATTATATCACCTACTAAAATTATCGACAAGCCATCGCGTTACCCGCGGCCGTAATGGGATGTAGTCGTCGCGGGGTGGATTAACGTTGGCTTAATCATCGTGATTAAAAAGGAAACAAGGCCAATTCCATTTGGAAAGAACGGGGGGGGGGGGCACGCCGGAACTTCATCGGGCGAAGATACTAATTAGTTTTCCGCGCGTGTTACGAATGTATCGAGTGTCCTTCGCGCGAGGAGATCGCGAAATTTCTGTATCCTTGCCGCCTCGTTTGTCCGTTTAACCTTTCCTGTCGATCGCGGCGCCGTTAAAAAAAATCGCTATAACTCGTTACGCGATGATCTTGCAGATATTCGATTTATTTATGTTCGATAAACTGTCGAAATGTAAGTGTCGCATGGGTTAATAAAAGTGGCGGAGCCAGTTACTGTTAGGGGACCTATTATTATGCCATTGATTTGTTTTTAAGCATTATTAATTTATATTTCTTGGATACTCTATATTAAACTTTTATATCAAAGAATATAAATGAAATAAAAGAATACAATAATTTAATACGTCTTATTGGATAAATATAAATAAAGTAAATGTACTCTAAAATAAACCGAAAACAACTATCGGCTTCTATTATTCTTCGAATTGCAACAAATCAATTAAAATAGAGATACTGTGAATTAAAAATATATTTTGGAAATCGAAATAAAATAGTTTCGAGTGCAAAGAGTTAACCCCCGAGGACAATAACCTAGTTTTGACATATTCAGCCCCAAGAACAATAACCTACTTTTGAAATATTCGTATGAAAATCATATAGAAATAATATTTCGATTAAAATAAATGTTTTATTGTGTTCCATGGTTTTCGAAAATATTTTGGTCTTCTATTATATTTTTATCTTCTATAATAGGTCTTCTATTTTGTAAGAAAATAATTCTTTTTAAACATAAAGTTTGCAGAGATATTTCAAATTTTCTAAAGGGGTGGAGATCTACGGAGCCAGTTACGCGGGTCTAAACACCGGAGGTGTACTCGAGGGTTAATTTCGAAAAGCTGCGACCGCGAATATCAAGCTGAGATTTTCGTTGTCGCGACTGGGGCGAAGTACGCGAGAGATTTGATCTGGTTTATGATAACTGGGCTGGTATCTTTATGCAAACGTGTGATCCAGCTTGTGTAATTAGTGCGCGGGTTTTGTTCCCGTGCTAATATAAGTTTCAATGCTGAATGGTTTTCCTAGGGCATGGAACCTGTGTTTAATTAAATTAGGACGTAGCTTATGGGGGTCTTTAAAAATTAATGTAATAGAGACTCGAATTTACAGTTTTTTTTTATTAATATAACAAGAGCTTTGTAGTGAGGTATTACTTTTTCAGGTTATGTTCTTTCGAGTGTACGTTGGATGAAGAATTTCTCTTATTAATTAAAATCTCATTACTATTTTCATTTCCTTAGTAAATATAGTATTAAATAATTATACTGGTGACTAAATTTAAATAAATATTATTCAGGACACGTTTTAAGAATTAGTTATTTTTGTACCATACTCTATGGAAGAGCCTCTAGAAAAATAACTTTAATAATTTTAGAAACTCTACGCTATCTCAATATTTTTATTAAATATAATATTTGCATTAAATATATATATAGTTACTGTATATTTTGTAAATGTACTGTAAATTATTTCGCCCTTAATATCGTTCAAGAATTAATTTTATCTAAAAGTATACCACATGACCACCTCGGTCTATAAATGAAGCTATAATTTAGGTTTCCGGTTAGATCATCTATCTAATCATTGGTATACAAAGTCAGCGATAACTGAGATCCTCTATCAATTTATTTACCAGTATATCTATTCGGCAGAAACTTAAATCGTTCATCAATTGATACATCAGCACACAAACTCGATAGAAAGTTAGCTTCTCTATCACTTCATTCATCGCAACATAAATTTAACAAATCAGATCCTCCATCAGAAACTTAGAATCACCACTAAGCTACCTGTCAATAAGTAGATTCAGCAATAAGTTAGACCCTTCACCAACTTATTTACCAGTTTATCAATTGAGCAGAAACTTAAGTCGTTCGTTACTTGGTTTATCAGTGTATAAATTCAATAGAAACTTAACTCCTCTATTAGTTTATTTATCGGTATAGAAATTTAATAGGAACTTAGCTCCTCTATTATTTATCAGTATAGAAATTTAGTAGGAACTTAGTTCCCCTATTAGTTTATTTATCAGTATAGAAATTCATTAGAAACTTAGCTCATCTATTTATACAAATTCAATAGAAACTTAGCTCTTCCATTGATCTACTTATCAATATAAAAATTTGGCAAATTAAATCCTCTGTCAGGACTTCCATCGATCCATCTACCAATAAACAAATTCATTAAATTATGTCTGCAGTGACATTCTCTACCAATCTATCTGTCCATACACAAGCCCAGTCGTAACACTTAGTCTCGCCATCAGTGCACGAATAACAAAATTTAGCTCCAACTTAAGCCTTTATTTAGCTCCAACTTGAGCCTTTATTTAGCTCAAACTTAAGCCTTTATTTAGCTCCTTCATCGCACTATCCACCGATACGAAAATCTATCAGTAATTTAATCATTCGATCCGATCTATCCAGCGGCAAACAATTTCGCCGGCGACTTAAATCCGCGTTTAGGCCCCGCACCGGTATCCAGCGAGCATACTTTCGTAGCAGTCCGCTACGAAACAAGCCCGCGTAGGAAGAGGAAAATTATTTCGCCGCGAGCACGCCGCTGTCAGAAAAGCGGCCGGAATCCTGGAAACGGCTCGGATCCGGGAAGCGATTGTCTGCGGCGTCCATGAACTAGGTCCTAAACGCTCGGATCCCAGTAACCCGGACTCGTTGTCCTTGCACTCGGTGACCCAGTTTCAGGATCGGGAGATTCCCGCCCGGCCCCAGGTATATACCGGGATATACGTGTCAAGGTCTCTCCTGTCCCGCCCTCCGCCCCGTCCCGCAACCCCTTCGTTCATCTCGATTCGACGGCGTTAGAAACGGTCTCGCGGCGATAGAACAAAATACCCGCTATTTCGAGACGTCGAAAGAAATTCTTCTCTCTCTCTCTCTCTCTCTCTCTCTCTCTATCTATCTATCTTCTATCTATCTAACTATCTATCTATCTCTCTATTTATCTATCTTTCTATCTATCTATCTCTCTATCTCTCTATCTATCTATCTATCTCTTTCTCTTTCCACCTGATGTCTCTGCCATCCTCCCGGGACCCCCTCCCCTTCCCCGTGGACCTTTCCCTGGACGTTCAGCTGTCCGACCAACGGCTGAGTGACGTTGACGTTCCCGGATTGTACACAATGCGACCGAAATAGGCAGCCGAGCTGGAGAACTGCGCTTTTGTGCGGAGGAGCTCGCTTAGATTGCGGAATTTCGGGGGTGCAGAATTAATTCGGAATGCTGGTGCCGATACGAGAGACACGCCTCCCATCTCGTCGAATGTTTCGCGTAGCAATCGCGCGGTATTATGGCGTCTTGTTGCCGGTCACGGGATCGAGGCGTCCGATATCGATCTTCCTTCAACGACGATCTATAATACTTTCTCGTTCTTCGATATTTTTATAAGCTTGTTTTATTTTCATGCTTCTTACTTTTCGTTATATTATTCGTTGTATTTTTATTCAGTGCTCCTTAGATTGTGAATTTATTGGTCATTTTTGCATAGAGATTGTTCACTTCTCGATCGAGTACAATGGTTATTATGAAATTTAATGCACGGTGTATTTTACTGAATTTCTCTAGGCTCCGTTGTCTGCAACAATGCGAGTTTTATTCCGCGCATTCCAATGCATTAAAATGCACGGACGCGTGCAAGCGGCATTCGAGCACTCGTCAATGCAATAAAAATATGCTGCGCAGAATTACAAACGCTACGTCTACGGAGAATTAGAATAGCTCCGCTTCAGACGAAGTCATCGTCGACGTCCTTTTAAAAAAATCTCAGTCAAACTCGATTAAAAAGTCCTGTTACACGCGCAGCTGCATACAACAATGTGCCGTTGATTGTTAATTGGCCTGTTCGTTTTCGCCGCCAAGGGCGACGTCGGCGAGAGCCTCGAACAACGGAGCAACAAGTGCACGCCGCTTATTATATTCCGTGCGGACCGGTTAAAAAAATCTGTCGCACGCGGAATATAAATCGCGGAGTCTATCCGGGAACTTCGGCACGCGGTCGAGAGTTTAATCCGCTCCGATAAAGTATGAATTACGCGGTTATTTCGATTGAAGCGAGCGAGAGAATCGTTTTCGCTCTCTGGTCGAGCCGGCTCGCTGATAGCGCGCCGCGCGTAGACAGCGTCCGAGGTTGACTCGAACGAATAAAGGTGCAATAATGGAGGTTGACTGGACCGTGACTAGGGGGCCGCGAGAGATTTTCAAGAACAGCCCGCCTCGTTTCCCGGGGCGAGAGCCTGGGACAACGGGCACGGAATTTCTCATCGCGACGGGACCCGGTGGAAAGCGGGGCGACTCCTAACGAGGTAATAAC
>NW_027585983.1:0-1573 GCF_028453695.1 Augochlora pura
ACATGAGCGACTTCTTGCAAATGTATGGCCTGAATAGCGAACCACATATGAAAGCAATAGTCTTCGCAGATAATTACTAATATACATTAACAACAATAAGCCCTCCGTAATACAAAAACAATTGCAAGAAACATTTAACAAAATGCAAGATTATTTTCACACCTGGAAACTTAAAATAAATATAAAAAAAATATAAGGCTGTAAGGGAGCACCATAAAGACTTTCACCTCCACGATAGCAATAATAGATCAATTAAAATCCCACATAAAAATGTGGTTCGCTATCTAGGCGTACACCTGAACTTCAAACTAAACTATACAAACCACATTGAAATACAAATAGACAAAACACAAAAAGCCTTCATTGCAAACAAAAGACTATTTTATTCCAAAGATTTAGACACCGCGGTTAAAATTCTCTGCTATAAATTACTAGTAAAGCCCATAATAACTTATGGAGCACCGATTTGGTTTAACATAAGCGCAAGCTCGATGGAAAAACTCCGACTCCTCGAGAGGAAATGCCTAAGAGCTTGCCTCAATAAATACAGAACTCCGGAATCGAATTTTACAAAATTATACAGCAACCACAGACTCCATGAAATGGCAAAGTTACGCAGAATCGACATATTCATTCTCAAACTCATCCGCAACCACTGGGCAAACATTTCAAGAATAACAGAAAACAGTCTCATATACCCATCAATTTATCCAAACCCACAATACTACGAAACGACTCGACATACAGGATACACACCTCCAGAATCATTCATACATATCGACAGTAACGAACTCATACAGAATAATCACAAATATCCAATAATATATCACTACAACAGAAAAACGTACGACAAAAAAATACTCTACGACAGCAACGTCAGTTTCGAAAATCCGGAAATTCGTTTTAAATATAAATTAACCAAATACGACAAAGAAGTCTCAGTAAAGGAGGACCCGAAAAAGTATTGGTGGTTTAAAAAATAAATATAAGAACCAACCATAATTATAAATAACAAATAAACAATTGATAAATAAAGAAACAGCGTCCCCTCCTCGATAGTATAGTGGTCAGTATCTATGGACGTGGAACTACACGCACACACGCCCGGATGGACCTCATCTATGAAATGTTTTTCACTAAAATTACTGGCGTATTAGAGCGTATCATTGTGATCCATGAAATGAAAAAAGCCATTCTTTCGACTACCCACTATGTCGAGAAACTGAATACGGAATTATCCCGAAGAAAAATCGCCAACTGTAACTTTGATTTTTTGGCCAGCCTTTGACACGATGCTAGAAACACCGAATATACCGAACTTACGAATGCTTTGAGTTATTGTACCACTCGTCAAACTCCTTCCTGGTGTAGTTCACACATTCTTCAACGTCAGCTTTGCATGCCCACTTGATCGTGTTTGCTTTCAGGAGTTTCTTAACGTGGTCCTTTGACGAATCTTCGTACTTTACATATTTCGTTAGACTTTGCATTACATACCTGAGGTAATGCTGAAAAGACAAACCAAGTATTATATAGGGATGGCGATCGAATTGGTGTTCAAATAATAATTGGA
>NW_027585984.1:0-481 GCF_028453695.1 Augochlora pura
AAATTTATTCCTGGATATTATGTTGTACCTCACTGATATATACTTAATTTCCCTTGTTTACTCTTCCATCCATCTTTTATTCTTGGATATTATGTTGTATCGCACTTATATTCACTTAAATTCCCTTATATCCCCTTCTATCTGTCTTTTAATCTTGGATATTATCGTGTATCTCACATATGTATACATAAACTCCCTTGTATCCTCTTCGATCTCTATTTTATTCGTGGATATTATGTTGTGTCTCACATATATACACTTAAATTCCCTTGTATCCTCTTCTATCTCTCTTTTATTCTTCGATATTATGTTGCATCTCACTTACATGCACTTAAATTCCCTTGTATAATCTTCGATCCCTAATTTATTCCTGGATATTATGTTGTATCTCACTTATATACACTTCAATTCCATTGTTTACTCTTCTATCTCTCTTTTATTCTTGGATATTATGTTGTATCTCACTTATATACAGCTAAAT
>NW_027585984.1:581-1572 GCF_028453695.1 Augochlora pura
TCTTCTATCTCTCTTTTATTCTTCGATATTATGTTGCATCTCACTTACATGCACTTAAATTCCCTTGTATAATCTTCGATCCCTAATTTATTCCTGGATATTATGTTGTATCTCACTTATATACACTTCAATTCCATTGTTTACTCTTCTATCTCTCTTTTATTCTTGGATATTATGTTGCATCTGACATATATACACATAAATTCCCTTGTATCCTCTTCTATCTCCCTTTTACTCTTGGATATTATGTTGTATCTCACTTATATACACTTAAATTCTCTTGCATCCGCTCCTAACTCACATTTATGCTTGGATATTATGTTTTACTTTACTTATATTGACTTAAATGCCCATTTATCCTCTTCTATCTCTCTTTCATCTTGGGATATAATGTTGTATCTCACTTATATACAGCTAAATTCCCTTGTATCCTCTTCAATCTCTATTTTATTCTTGGATATTATGTTGTATCTCACTTATATACACTTAAATTATCTTGTATCCCCATCTATCTCTCATTTACTCTTGGATGTTATGTTGTATCTCACTTATATACACGCAAATTCCCTTGAATCCTCTTCTATCTCTCTTTTAACCCTGGATATTATGATGTGTCTCACATATATACATTTAAATTCTCTTGTATCCAATCGAATCTCTATTTTATTGTTGGATATTATGGAGTATCGCACTTTTATACACTTAAACTCCCTTGTATCCTCTTCTATCTCTCTTTCATTCTTGGATATTATGTTGTATCTCACTTATATACACGTAAATTCCCTTGTATCCTCTTCTATCTCTCTTCTATTCTTGGATATTATGTTGTATCTCACTTATATACAGTTAAATACCCTTGTTTACTCTTCTATCTCCCTTTTATTCCTGGATATTATGTTGTATCTTACTTATATACACTTAAATTCCCTTGTATCCTCTTCTATCTCTCTTTTATTCTTGGATGTTATGTTGCATCTCACATATATACCCA
>NW_027585985.1:0-1572 GCF_028453695.1 Augochlora pura
TTGAGGCAATCCATGAATCGATCCATTTTTTAGTTTCTTCGTAAGAATGGAAGCGCTGCGAAGCCGGGCTATGTGCCATCGATCGGAATAGGTGATAATAGGAAGGAGCTATGTCTGGTGAATACAGCGGGTGGAGTAGAACTTCCCATTTAAGCGTTTCCAGGTAGGTTTTCACTGGTTTTGCAACATGTGGCCGAGCGTTGTCGTGTAACAAAATGACTTTGTCGTGTCTCTGCTCGTATAGCGGTCGTTTTTCTTTTAGGGCTTGACTCAAACGTGTCAATTGAAGTCGACAGCGATCTCCTGTAATAGTTTCATTCGATTTGAGCAGCTCATAATAAATTCCACCCTTCTGATCCCACCAAATGCAGAGAAGAAGCTTCGAACCATGGATATTTGGTTTTGCAGACGATGTTGACGCATGGCCGGACTTACCCACGATTTTTTACGCTTTGGATTATCGCAATGAATCCACTTTTCATCGCCAGTGACGATACGGTGCGAAAAACCTTTTCTTTCTGCCGTTGAAGCAGTAGTTCGGACATTAGAAAACTTCTGCTTCTGCATCATTCCTAACCCTTTGAAACGTTTTGAAACTGTCGACGCATCTACTTGCAATATTTTTCAAAACTCTGCCAGTATCTAACATGGGTCTTCATCAAGCAATTCCTCTAATTTTTCGTCATTAAACTTTGTCGGTGCGCCAGAACGTTCCTTATCCTCGAGTTCAAAATTATTATTTCTGAAGCGTCGAAACCAGTCTCTGCATGTCGTATCCGACAGAGTACTATCGTCGTAAGTCTCAACAAGAATTCTGTGTACTTCAGATGCAGATTTCTTTTTAATAATGCGGTGCATTAAAATTCCCCGCAAAACCATTTTATTCGGCACAAAAGTAGACATCTTCGGAACCAATAAACGAACCCGTGGTTGACACTACAGTGAACAATCATACACTGAAATTTAAGGTAACATACAGTACTTTCTCGCCGATGAGCCACCATTAAAAATTCCATGCACGGAGTACTACTAATACTGTCTTTTGAGAAACAGCGAGAACCTTTTTAAAGACCTTCTACTTTATGACTATATTGAAACAATGAAGGCTAAAAAATGGTTAATCTGCAGGAGCTGTTACTAGCTCGGTAGGCTGGCCTAGATTGTCTGACTTGTTCCCTCGTAGGTCCTTTATAGTAAATGTCAATGGTGATAAGGTGCAACAAACAGTAGGTAAAGGAATACGTTTCCTCGCCCACGCGTTCCATGCACATCGCCGAACGCTCCAACAAAAACAGTTCGCCTCTATTCGAACGCGACGAGCAAGAGGCGCGAGTTCCTCCGCGAAAAAACCCTCGGATTTTCCGAATTCGAGCGCGCAAACCGTGAAACCTGCTCAGCAGACACGCCCGTGTCGATATCGGCCGATCACTTATTTCTGGAACACGCACGTCCCGCACAAGCTTGTAAATAATCATCGCCGTGGCGCCGGCCGATTGCTCTAGATTCGAGTTAGAACCTCGCGGAGCTTGCGACCGTGTTTAGAGGGCGGGGGGGTGGGGGGGGTGGGAGATG
>NW_027585986.1:0-1572 GCF_028453695.1 Augochlora pura
AAATAAGTTTATTCTTTTCTTAATAATGTTATTAGAGTGAGTGATAAGTAACAATTAATGTATAATATTACCATTACTACCATTATAGTACCATTTATTACTATTCTACATTTTTACTATATTTACTATTCTATAATACAAAATATTATATTCTTATATTTTAATGAAATAGTTATTTCTATGACCAACTATTAACATTGTAAATGCCATTTCTAGACACAAGGGAGACACTTTTAACAAAAAGATTATTTTTACAATATCCTAATTTTCTCATCTAAAAATCGACTTCAATTTCTCTATTAGTTGCTAATATATCTAAACAATACAACGATAACTAACCTTTATAAAAACAAATATTCGTGTGGAAGCGGGAACAGCGGTAGAAGAAACGTTTGACTCGCCTTAACTAGACTCAATTACTCGCCGAACGCTCTCACTAAACTAACTTACAGACTAGCCGTTCGCTCGCTCATGCATCCCCACGAAAATCATTTTTTCTCACTCTCACATTTCGCTTTCACTCCAAACTCACTGTGACACTCGATCCAATCGTCCAACATCCGCTCGACGCTATCGCACAGCACGCGGCCCGGTTCATTCGTCCAAACATTCTTTCGTTCTAAAACTAAACACGTGGCGCCGGTTTGTCGCCGCCACATTCGGATAAATTTCGAAGACAATACTTGCCAAATTCTATACTATATATGAAGATACAAATTTTTGCACCCCTTTTACCATTTCAAAAATTCATTCTTCCTAACCTCTGTAAGTCACGTGTTCAGTGATACAACACAATATTCATCGACACTCCGCGTTCACGGCGTCTGTTGTCGCTAATTCGTCTAGCGCGACAGAATTTTTTGGATCCACCACGTGGTCCTGAGGAGTAGCAGCCAGTAAATTGAGCTTCGCGAACGAGTGACCGGTTTAATTGCTGTTCCGTTACACGGAAATTAACCGAGATCCCGTCACAATGAGATGAAGCGACAACTCGAAACTGGCTTTCATTAAAGTTAATACAGTCCACCAGAGTCGGCCCCGTTTCGGTATGAGCCACGAGGCGATTCCCATGGAAAACGTATTCGGACCGGAGGAGAGTCGCGCCCGAACAAAGCAATTAGAGCACGTTAACGCCGGCGACCATTTTCGCGGCATTCCTCCGTCGAAAGCGCGTCGCGCGCGGCACACGCCTCGAAGAAGACTACCCCCGATCATGGTTGCCCGGACCTTAACAGTACCAGACAATTCTTGTTTCTTTTATTGTCTTTATGTACGCTTGTTTCTAGACTCTGGTAACAGAAAAAATAAATTTCATTTCGATTCAAAATATATTAATAACATTTATCTTTGGTAGATCTAGCATATCTCGAGTCTAACTGGTTATTATAGTGCAAGTAGTTAAATTTTGTTTAGTTGAGTGCTTGGAATATCACATTTTAATAGTTACATTTTCGAATACGCAAGTATTAGATTGGTAACTATGAAACGGGCGTTTTTGTCTAGTCTTTGTTCAGCTGCGGCGCCTGTTTCATAGTTTCCAACCTAATATATGACAATGTAATTGAAGGGTGT
>NW_027585987.1:0-1572 GCF_028453695.1 Augochlora pura
CGTGTAACACCGTGCACGGTGCCGAAATTAAATCAGCGCCGCGCTGGTGGGGGTGGGGGAGGGGGAGGGGATGGCGGAGTCTGTTACTCCGCGGCAGCCAATTACCGTGTCCCTGGCTTAGCGTCGATCATAGTGTGAGTCATGGTTTTATGCATGCGTCTAGGTTGCATGGTCTATGACCGAGTGAATCATTGGAATTTTTACGCGAGTGTCCCATCTAGTACGAATGGTGTGATGCGTGCACAAGGAAGTAGGAATAGGGCCCACTTTGTGCCCAGTCGTAGAGAAGACCGCGACGAGGTTTGTGAGTGAGATAGCGTGAGTCGCAAATAGAGTTGAGAAGATATTGTATAGATTAGTTTTTAGTTATATTAAAATATATTATTATCGTAATCTAAAGAGAAGTAAATTATAATATTTCGTCCCACTCTACCCACACATAGTTGATGCTATATTTATCGAGTAAAACTTACGAAATATTTTTATTGTATGGTAATTATGACAGGATGTATGAAAGGATTAGAAGATTGTGTAATTGATTTTGTGTTTATCGGAAAAGGCGTATTATAATATTTGAATATTAGGTATATTTAATCCTTTGCACTCGAGTGGTGACTCTAAGGCACCACTAAAATTATTCTGCCACGTCCGAAAATAAATTTTATACTAACAAAATTTGGATTAAAGAAATTCTTAACGGTAAAACTATTGGTACGAGTCACAAGAAACAATTTCATGTTTATAAAATACATTTTGTCACATTAAATGGAAATACTGTAAGCTAGAAATATTATTTTAGATTTAGAATTAAAGTGGCTTCGAGGGCAAAGGGTTAATTAATATATTAATATGTTATTATTTAAAAAGGTATATTCTAATATTTTTGACGCGACAAGGGTCCTTAATTTTTGCTTCGCCATGTTATATAAAAAGATCTTCGAAGAAAATGAAGAATGAAATTTAAAAATAGAGGCTTCAACCTATAAAATGAGTCTACGTTTATAATTGTACTATTTTTTTCAAATTAAATTTATCACGATTTAAATATTGACAATTTCTCGAGAATCGTCGATTTTTCAAAAATTTAACGTCTGAATACTTTGATAAACGAAACTCGGTAAGCCCTGGTTAGTTAAATAAGGATAATTAAACAAATAAAGAACGCATTGTTGAGTTAAAAAATATTGCAGAGTATCATTTTGTACTAGCGAAAAATGGTGCAAAGCGCGAAGGAAACGTCGAAAGAAGCAAGTATAGCACTGAAAGGATCAAGGCGGGCCGATGGATAAAAATTGAAATACCTTGACCTACCGTGCCCCTAGACAGCTAAATTATGGCACATTCTGCAGGTAATGGATCACTCAATATGACGCAACGAGGAAAAATACCAGCGGTTACCGGGAGCACCTCGCCAGTCTGCGCCGAGCATATAATTCATAAATTCTGCTTATGGTATTGATACGTTCTCGAAAGTCCATTATCATTGCAAAAAGACCTTATAATATTTACTGCATCTCGAGGCGATCGTATCTGCGAATAGCAAAATTTCGACGGCGAGACGTAAAAATTTAT
>NW_027585988.1:0-1572 GCF_028453695.1 Augochlora pura
CGATGTAGAGGGCTCGTGATTAATCTTTCGATTGTTTGAGCACTGTGAGAAACTTGCACGACCTGTGCCGACCAACTGTAATATTTACTAGCTCGAAGGACCACCTTCCCTAGCAGGAGGAAAACAAATAGACAACAAGTTTATTAACAACTATATTTATGTAACAACAACCCAGTACGTCACCAACAAATTGACGTATGGGCACTATGTTTCTTGAAGAAGTATGTAACGAGTAACTATGTAACCAGGTAACTATAGCAACCCAGTACGTCACCAACAAATTGACGTATGGGAACTATCTTGACTAAACGACTAAACGAAAACGAGGTAACTAGCCGAGGCTCGGACTTACACCCTTGATATAGTCCGCGGGCCTCCCTACCATCTTAACTAGGGGGTGGGTACCGAGGAGAGTCGCCCAATCCGCAAGTTTCCGACGAGGCAAATAGACTTTCCCCCGGACAACGTTTGAGACCGAGGAGGGGGTGCCGCAGACGCTTCCAGAAAAGTCCCGTTCCGAAATACGGGCCTCCGGAATTCCCCAACATGTGCGTTGCAGCTTGCTAAGTGCTGATCCCAAACGTGTCCGACTTTTCGCGACTCTCCCAAGTACGTTGCCGAGGACCCATGGATTTATGGCCGGTAATAGTGGTAAAACACTTCCGATGAGCCATGCGCCTCGAGACCGGCCGAAAATCCTATTTTCCGAAAGCGCGGGTGACAGGCCCACACCGTAGCCAATTTCGACCGTCCCGAGCGCGCGGTCGCCGCCATAAACCGACGAGCGGGCTTCGACAGCCGGGGTTGTTTGCAAATCTTCTTTAATTGCCGATCTTATTCCTAGCAATATGAGGGGTAAGACCTCTGCCCACTCATCGGTCTCATAGCACCTTATTGCGGCTTTTAGTTGCCGATGAAGTCTTTCGACGTGCAAAACGTGCGATCCATCCGTTTAACAAAGCTCTCGCTACTGTCTCTGAAGTGATGTCTTCCAATGGGATCGCCTCTGGCCAACGGGTAAAGCGATCGACGCAGGTAAGGCAGTAGCGAAATCCTTGTGAGATTGGTAGTGGTCCTACGATATCGATGTGTACATGTTCGAATCTGGTGTTGGGCGATTCGAACCTGCTGGTAGGGGATATTGTATGTCGCGTGATTTTATTTCGTTGGCACTGGGTGCATTCCTTGGCCTATTGAACGCAGTCCTTATTCATAGATTTTTTTTTTTTTTTTTTTTTTTTTCAGGAGGAGGGGAATGCATTACGCACACCGGCTTGGTGCACGTGGCGACCAGATGGTGAGGCCGGTAGTGTGGGACTACACATTCCGTGCTACCCACTAAACCCCTCCTCGGGCCTCTGCCCTTGACCCACTCACCCCGAACCCGCCTCTCGGCATTACTGCAGGGTGAGTGGGTGGCTCAAAGAGCCCTAAACCGCTTAACTAGGGTCGCGGTGTGCCCGTTGCCCTATTCGTAGTATTTCCTCTTCTGTCTCTTGTGACTCCTCTTCTTCCACTTCCTCTTCCTCCTCTTGACCCCGGTGCTCCTCTTCTAGAGGTATGACCTCGGGT
>NW_027585989.1:0-1572 GCF_028453695.1 Augochlora pura
ATAACAATTTCACAACGAATTTTCATAGGTGTGTTCTCATAAAAAATCTTATATACGATCAAAAACGATTCTGATACAGGGCCATTGACCGCACCATGCCAACATATAGGAAGCGCACCAGATCGCCCGGTCCCCCGAGGTTGAGCAGCAAACGACCCAAACAGGTCGCTGCCCTCTCCACTCGGGGGACGAGGCGGTCCAAATGCGCTTCGAATATCCAATGGCTGTCGAGGATGAGACCTAGGTACCTCATCTCGTTGATACAACGTCATCGTTCTCGAATGCAAGCCATATTGCCTGATGTACCGTTGGATGCCTACATCAATGAGCGCATTTGTAATAACTTTGCTAAAATGTATGCAAGCGAGAGTGTAGATTGGGAGCCAATATACAAGCAACTTGCATCTTCATGGTCATTCCTACAAGTCAATGAGGGATTATCCCTAGCATGGGTTAGTGAGCTATCAGATAATAATAGTGTAGCTAATCTGGTGACCATCGCAAAAATGAGATCTCCTCCGCAATCCCTTCTGCTTCATTGTATGGAGTACAACTACAATCCACTGCAGAAAGTATGCTGATTTAGCATACATTTGCAGATATATAAAAGTGCACTTGATGAAAGAAAAAGTGCTGAAACGGTGCTGAGTTTCGAGGAGCTCGTATCTAAACAGCTTCTCACTGTTCAACCATCCTTACTCCAAGGCCCCTTCAAATTCCAGGATTGATGGAAAAAATACAGTAAATTGTTCCGCCACACTTTCCGTCAAACGCGTAGAATTCTAAATGTCTCGAAATCGAAGCGATCTCAAAACCTATCGCGTCGAAGTCGTCGCGATGTCTGCATTTCCTGTCGCGAATGCGTGTCCGATTTGATTCACTTTCTGTCGCCACCGTGTGGCCGATGGCGTGTAGAGAAGGCTACACTTGCTGTCGCTCGAATTACACAATACCATATATGGCATTATCTTTAATACTTATTTTTGATTTTAATACTTCTTTTATAATTACGAATCGGTTTTTTTAATGTTTTTTTTCGTAAATAAAATAAAATACTTGATTCGTATAATGAATAAATACGGCGTAAAATATGTCGTGTTTGGTATCATTTTAATTGGAAAAATCTGACCAATATATTAAACAAATTTTCATGTATAAAAAATTGGAAATAAGAAAGTTAAGTAATCATTTTTATGCTAGTGTTGAAATGTATGTATTCATAGTAATCTACACCGGCATGCGGCGGCTGCCTCTCAGGTTACAATGTAGTTTCGTTCGCCTCGAGTCTCGTTCCATCTCTCTCTTTTATGAGATGTCCCCAACTACAAAGGCGCGCCGTGAGGATCGAAAAGGATTCAGTTCGTGACGACTTTCGATTCCTACTTGGCGACATTAACTGAATCATTAACTGTAGTTCAGAGAAATATTTCTAGTTAAAATAGAATCAAAGATGATATAATTTCGATTACATTTAGTTACTGAATGTTTAAGATTCAATTCATTTAATGTTATTCGTTTGATTTCGTTGCCACTAGGAATATAAGAAAAATACATTATGTTATATATTAATAA
>NW_027585990.1:0-1572 GCF_028453695.1 Augochlora pura
CATGTATCGATTAGTGTTCGGCACGGGATTGGTTGTTGATCGCGATCAAGTACATATATTGTTGCTGTTGTCAAGAGTCCGTTTGTCTGTCCGTCGGAGATTAAAGTTTTGTGTCGTAACGGTCGCGTATCTGTTGTCGGTGGTTTTAGTCATTCTGGCCTGTCGCGATCGGTGTACGTAGATGCTGTGTCGCGGTGTAGTTTGGTGTGATGTCTACCGTTGCAGACGCGGCACCGGCCAGCGTAGCATTGGTCGAGCAAATGACCCGGTCTCAAGCAATTTGTGCACCATTTGAGTTTGTTCGCGACTGACTCTCGTTCGGTCATGGTCATGCTTAGAAATCTTGGACATACGTATGCTGGATGGGTTCCCGAATCGCAAACCTTGCAATTTTCTGTCGCGTTAGTTACAAAAGTCCGCCGTTGAAATAGTCTTGGTGAGGTCGATGGGCTCCGTCGCGTCTTTTTGGTCCAACGACTGGTGTCCGCTTGCACGTTCGTTTGCGTTCTGTTCGGCTTTGAAGTTGTCGCGGTTGATTCGGTCGATTCGCACCGATGCGACACGTTTCGAAGATGTTTGAACACATCTTCGATCTCCGGCATGCGAGTGTCGACGAGTGTGTTTTCCCACGATTTTCGGGTCTCGGGATGCATCTTCGAAATTGCTATGTTTGTTAATAAATCGTTCGCAATGTTCTCCCACGACCGCCCAAGAGCTCGCAATGATCTGATGTGCGATTGCATATGATTTACGAGATCGCGAGTTGAATCGGAGGAATCGTCTGGCATCGCGGGCGTGTCTATTAACAGTGAGGTGTGTCTCAGAACAAGAGCGCGAGTATTATCGTAGTCCTCCAGTAGCTGATTCCACGCGACCTTGTAATTGTCCTCGCTAATGGTCAACGATTCGATCGCGGATGCTGCCTTTCCGGTCAGGGATAATCGTAAATAGGACAACTTCTGGATGTCCGAAAGATTTGGGTGCGCGTGAATAATGTGTTTGAACGCGTCCTTGAAGGTGGTCCACCTTTCAAGCTTGCCATCGAACTTCGGCAAATCTATTCTGGGTAGGTGGACGCCGATTGTTATCCCAGACATGGTTGTGTGGGTAGATAGGTTGATTGATCGTACGCGATGTGAGGCTTACTGTTTTTACTAAGATATATATACAAAATATACAATAGCTCTCCGCTGGCTTACTGACTCGGAGAGTGTGCTTTTGCGACGTTTATCGTAGGACGCGTCGTAACTAAGTGTATTTCATAAAAACTATAACTTCGCGCTTGCCCTGGTAAAATTCCGAAACAACCCTGATTGGCCAACCCGCGCGCTGGGTATTTTCCAATCAGTGCTGTTCGTTTTTCCGTATCACCGCCTACTCCTTACGCCCGTGGCGTGCTTGTTTTCGGAACAGCGAGGTGACCGGAGGGGATGCGTTTTACCGTGCGAACGTGGGACTTTTCTTCAGGCCACCCGTGCCGGGCCCACGTGCACGAAAGTCGATGCGCGTCCGGCCTAAGTGCCCTTCAGATAATCCCCTAATTTACGACGGTCTCTGTTTGCTATTGAGGAC
>NW_027585991.1:0-1572 GCF_028453695.1 Augochlora pura
AAAATGAATCAATAACTTTTTGCGCGGATACCCGACAACAGTTTTGAAATCGATACATTTGGCTGAATGGCAGTGATTCCTTTGTCCATTGACTTATCAAAAATTAACTAAAATAATGACATTTGACTTCAATATTTGTATCTTTCTGACGTTATACCAATTGGCGCGCATTTTTGATAGCGGGTTCATTTACGTACTTTTGGAAGTGGATTATTTAGATATATTTTGGTGTATTCGTTAAACAAAAAATATTTTCTAAAGGTAAGGCTCTTATTTATTAATTTGCTAGTACTAAAGAATTTTTATGTCTATTTTGCATAGTGTACCAAAAATGAATCATTAATATTTTTCAATAAAAACCCTATAAGATATGACTTATAATTTTTTTTAATATTTTTCCCGATTTCCACTCATTTGAAATATTATAACTCTAATTTTTAAATAAAATTCATTAATTCATGCATTTAAGGGTTAAATATAACCATAGAGAAACCACCCCCTTTCCGCTAGACTTTCCTATGCCATTAACAAGCCCTAATTCAAAGTGCTGTAACTTTGCGCAAAAAAATCGCAGCTGAGTGCAATTTTTTTTAAATCAAAGATGAAGAATCACACTTTATTTCGCCGTAAATAGCATGTCTAGAAAAAATTTTCCAAAGTTTCTGCATTTCTTTAAACTTGCCTCTTTGAACATGCTAAACATGGTCGCAAATATAAAAAGTTATTGAGATGAGGGTGCGTCCGATTAAAAATCGAGTTGGATTGTATAAAAGTAGAGAATTCAGGCTTCAATCTGACATAAAGATCTTTATCCTACGATAATTTTCGCAGAAGTTATCGTCGATCGACTTTGGTGAAATTGTATCGAAAATCTTGCCAAGATTCCCAAAATCTCAAATATTAATATTCTCGATCCATATTAACTTTTCAAGAGAGACTCTATAGACTAGAGCAGGGCTTCTTAAACTATGGGTCGCGTAGCAAAATTTTGCGGACGCGAGAGATTTTAATGTCAAATATTTACATATACCATTTTATAACATCACTAGAGTAGGCGGAATACAGTGGACTTGCAGCGTCTAGACACGCGCATTTGTTGATGTTACCTAATAAATTTGTTGTTGTTACCTAATAAATAAATCATCAAAAAATATTAATTTATTTTTCTTTTATATTTGTGTGGGGTCGTCAAGAAACTCGCAATCATAAATGACAAAAGTGAATGACAAAAGTTTAAGAAGCCCTGGACTAGAGGAAGGAGGGGAAAAAGCTGTTTATTGGGGAACGGCATGGTCTACCGGGAGCTGTCTGCTCGCCGCGGCGCGGCGCGGCGTCGCGTCGGGCCGCCTCGAGTTGCGCAAGGGAGCCGCGGGTTAAGTTAACAGAGGCAACGGTATCTCGTTTGACCCCGTAACAACGCCGACCACTTTATGTATTCGTGCATTAGGAGCGCGTTTCGAGATTCTATCGATGCCAACGGAACGCAAACACTCTAGGAACGACGGCGACCCGTTGGGAATGGGAATGGGTATGGGAATGACGAGACGCGTGTCTCGAGTCTGTGGAATCGTC
>NW_027585992.1:0-1571 GCF_028453695.1 Augochlora pura
ATATGTATATTATATAATATAATATTTTCGTGTTCGGTTTTCTTCGCCCGGATTGTGGGAATAATAATTCACCGAGGTCCGTCCAAATTGAAACGTTTCCCGACCGAAGTAATAATCTTTTCTCGTTCGGATTGTAAAATTCAAAGCGTCGTTTTGCTCCGGCCGAGAAGTGGGGGGTGGGGTGGTAATAATAAAAAGAACGATCTTTCTCGCGAACAAAGCCGCAGAAACTGGAATAAATTCGCATCGACACGACGACGTTAACAAACACCGTTCCGGCAGCTAGCGAATCTGTGCTCGAAATTTTTTATTTCGACAGCGGGCGCGCGCGCGCGCGCGCGCGTCTCCCTTTTGTGCCGGCCGCTCAATAGCGACGATTTGGTTATTCATGGTCGAAAAATCGACCGGCAAACAGACTCGACAAAGCTCGAAAGAGGCGAGATAAATTTCGGCATGATTGCCGTTTTAAAAAATAAAAAGAAAAAAAAAGGAAAAGAATCCCGCGGGAATTTATACGACGTAGACGGGGAAACTATTCGAGAGACGTTTAAAATGTGATAACATTTTTCAAGCTTGACGGTACGACTCGAAATTTTTTTCGCGGCACGTCGGACGAAATAATTTATCGGACAGTGCGCGAGGAATGAGAATTCTTCGTTGAAATTTTGCGAATTAATTTCCACGGTATTTTCGGTATTGCGACGGCGATTCATTTGTTTAGAGTCAAAGGTCGACTTTAAACGATTCAATCATTCCGCAGATTAATTCGATCGCGAACGTGCAAATGGATTCACGTTCTTATTCCGTCTGAAAATTGATTCTTTCGCCGGTCGCCGTTGCATTCTAGTCGGCGAGAACGAACGTGTCCGCGCGCAGTCTATTTATTACAACGCGATGACAACGCGCCGTTGATTGATCGACCGAGTGTCCAATCTCCGCCCGCGTCACTCATTATTCCCTCCCCTCCGGCCCCCGCTAAATCGGATTAACGACCGTGTGCCGCATCGGAAACCGTGCACGTATTTTCAATCGTGTCGCGCCTGTTCCTCGACAAAGTTTCATTTGCGCCCTTTATTAATTCGATTAATCCATCCATCGGCGTAACAGAACCTCGCCGCCCGGAATTTCTGTCCTCCGCGCGCTTTTCCCTCGACGTGTCCCGCCCTCTTTTCTACCGCCGCCGCCGCCGCCATGGCCCTGGCTCGGCCCCCGCGTTCGCTCACCCTCCGCCATTAACGTCCCAAGTGTATTTCTCTTTTACTTTGTTCGCGCCCTTAATCTTTCACGTCTATGCCGGGATCCCGTAAATACGGGCGAGAACCAAGGCACGGGCTGACTGCCGAGACTCTTTTCGGTAATGTCACTGGCTGCGAATTCTAATAGCACACCGCGTCTCATAAACTACGGAACACGCTAGCCAGATTTTTGTTTACGCCGTTGCTGCAATGAGAACAAAGAATTGTCGGATCAAGGGGATGGAATACATTTGTCGCGAATAATTTGTTCGGATAAATCGAGAGACAAATTTATGACGAACAATTTGTTCGAATAAATATTAGGTCGGCGCGTAT
>NW_027585993.1:0-6387 GCF_028453695.1 Augochlora pura
AGAGATTGTTAAGGTTATGTTCTGCCGATACGAATGACGAGAATCAATTACATATGCATAAAATATACATTGTTACATTAAATGGAAATACTATGAAGCCAGAAAAATTACTTCAGATTTCCAGTTGAAATGGCTTCGAGTGCAAAGGGTTAAGACACACCATTCATTTAATAAAATAGACATGTTTCATGGACAACATGGCGGTCACCTTTTTCTTTCTTTAGATGCTATAGACTGCTAATAATTGCACCAATGGATATAAAGTACTTCGTCGTGTTAGATAAAGATGTAAATTTTACTGTTGCATCCTTAAAATTGACTAAGTTGTAGCATGTCTTTAAAGTCTATACTGCCCGAAGAATTCTTACCTTGGCATTGATACGGCTAAGCTAAATATAAAACAAAGTGCATAATATGATATATATAAATTATAAATAGTTTAACTATATGTAAACTATACTATAAAGTATATAAATTAAACTATACTGTATATAGACTATACTGTCGATATAGGATAGATATAAACTATATAACAGTCTATTTAAGACGTGAAAGAAAGGTATACCGATAACGTCATGCACAGTGTCGAAACAACATCGCTAGGACAAACAAGAAACTCAACATCCAAATATTAGCAGACCTTTCTCTCGAAAGTGACGTTCTCCATCCGTCCGCAAACCGACATAATAATTATTCCCCCGGCCCAATGAAGAGAAGAAAATATCGTCGAAGAAATCATCGCCGATTTTACACTTATCGCTGACAGAGGCAATCGTCGCGGGCCTTCGTAAGTCGTTATTGCAGGTGTGTAACGGCGTTAACAACGTTCTCGGAGCCGCGGGGCAGCTTGAAAAAAGCAAATCGATTACCTTCGACCCTGGCTCAGAATAAAGAACACGTTTATTGCGCAACGTCGCTCGGATCGCGCGTCGTCCGGCATCGTCGTCGAAACGCATAGGCCGCGCGCGTGTCAGTCTATTCCCTTACAATTAATCCGACGATTTATATACACGATCGACAGCGCGAACGTACACGCGCGAGCGCGCGCGCACACGCACACGCACAGATAGATGCCGCAGACACACGCATACACGCGCGGTCGTGACCGAAGAAATTGATTTTTTTTATTCGAGTGCCGCCGCGCCGCCGCGCCGTCGGAACAGGCTCATATGCATACTACAGGTGAAACGAGAACCGATCGCGGGATTCTCAACAGCATATCGAACCTGTGACCCAAGATCGATTAATCAATTTCCCCTCGGGGGCCCACCGAGTGCTTTATGAATTCCGTCGATGCGTGTCGATTTACTCCAGCGCGAGCTATTCGACAGGCCGGGGCCCGTCAATTAAACCGCGCTCGATGGAACGGGCCCGGACGCCGCTCGCTAATTCCGTTATTTCCACGGCAACGAATGCTTATTACAAAGAGTAATGAACACCGCGGCACCACCGCCACCGACAATTTGTCAACCCGGTGTCCCGCCGACGGCGCTACATATTTATCTCTCGCGCGATTAGCAACTGTTCTAGTATCACTTGTGAGGTGTAACGGAGATCGTATAAATTATCATATTATCGGTTTCATTTCATTGGCTTTGTTCGCGAGTTATTGATCGCTCGGGTTCGAGAAGAAAGATTGCGTTTAACCGGGAATTTAGTTAACTGTGGAATTTAGTTTCAAAAGATCACCACAGGGTGCGGAATTAAAAACAAGCAACCGACGTGTATACACGTCGAACGCGGGGCAAATGGTGCTATTATACATTTTACGAAAAACGAGGAAGGATTGCATTTTTATTCGTCAAAGAAACTAACAATTCGTTTCTGAATACGTTATTCTTTCTGAAAGCTTGAAAATTGTCAAAAAATAATAGAATACATAAACAAGTGAAATTGGAGATAGCAAGAATAAAGAAGTAAAATAAGAAAATAGTTTACAAAATTTCAAGCTATGTATGTGCGATATGTTTCAAAGCACGGTAATACAGAAAGTGCTACTTCACAGGTCGTACACCAAAACCTTGTTTCCTTGCGTTTTCCATTTTTCGAGCAAACGGCACAATTTCGAGAATTTGTTTTTGATGGAGTAGTCGGTAATATAAAGGAAACATACCACCAAATAATATTCTTATTACAATTTATTGAGATTTAGAGTTTTTATAGTGAATGGTAATTTTTCATTTTACACGACGAGTATACACGTCGAACTTAACTGGTTAAAAAAACTATATATTTATACATACCCAGCCGCTGAGAGTTTTTAATAAGCTAAACTTAACACATTGCTGACTGACAATTTTGCAACGTTTAGATACATGAACGCGAGTTAACTTGTGACCAGTCGTCAATGCGCTAACGAAAAAGCAAATTGTTAATAACTAAGGATACTACACGATATTGTCTCGCACAGCAACTAGCATTCAAATGATCCAAGATGATGGCGCTAGGTGATATACCCTGTATAACTTATACATTTGATAATCCTAGACACAAGCAACTTCTGTTCCTCCATGGATCCATCTAGGAACTTCGTCACGTTTCAAAGTTCTGCTATACTACTCGGGCTAAGTATCTTATATATTATTAAACTGTGTATTTGCCCAGAAAGGAGCCGAACGTTGACTATAGATACGGCTGGTCCATGTGGTACGCAGGTGTCTAGTGACCAATAGAAGTGTTATTGGGGTCACAGAGCAATTTGAGGGTGCATAAAATTTAGCACCTGAGGTTCCTTTGGGTCAAGGTCTTTTCAGGTCGGGTCCTATATCCAGGCAACCGATAAAAGTGTGGGAGTATTCGTGGCGGAGATCCGATCTATGGTGTGCAACTTGTAAGAACGCGCACGTTGAAGGATCCCGGGATGAGTCGATAATAGTTTCAATAGACAGCTCTTCCTGTTTGCTACAAGGACGACAAAGCGCCTACGTATTCGAACGCAACACTTTTGCTTCCGTTCCCATTCCCAAACACAGCGAGCGTTCTACGAACCCTTCGGCGTCCTCGAAATAGGCCCGCGCACCTGTAAATATCAGGTACGTCCCATTAACCCGGCGCCTATTACCAAAGGAGGCGAGCCGCGTGACAGCTTCAACCAACGCCCACGCATCCGGGGTCGGGACCAGTCCCACATAGCTGGCATCGGTCGAGGTACATAAGTTATAGTACTTAAAAGTTTCTTCAGATGAAATTACATACCATCCGTGTGATTCTATTTATTTATGGAAATATCTAGACGTTATCGTTGAATATTGAAGCGATTCGTAATTATCTTCGCATATTTCTATAGTGGAAAAGGAACCTCGAGCGTTTATAAACAATTATCCTGGTGGTCGAGATTTGCCTAAAATTGTTGAAATAAAAAATGTTCAGTTTAGATATTTTTATTTTATGTCAAATTTACAAATATTTTTTTATCTTCTTCGGCATACTTTTTTTTCTTGTCATTTCTGTTTTCTTTGATTTAATTCTTTTATTTCTGATGCATAACCTTTTCAATAGAGATTATAGAAGTTCTAGAAGATAAAATTTATTTAGATTTCGTACAATTTTTGTTACAGTGCTTATTCGAATAAAATAATCTATGCAATAATTTTCCATGAAATTGCCTTAATTGTTCTAATGATTTTAAAATAAGAAACCTTCTAAATTTTACAAATTTTACTTTTCGTTAATACCTTTTTTACCTCGAATAAACTGGAATTCGATGCGCACGAAAAATGCTATTGAATTTGTCTCAGCTGAACAGTAATGTGCAAATTCAGAAACACGACATTTTATTTAGAAATTCTATTGCTATATAACATTTAACAAGATTGAATAGAGTTTGATTAAGAATTATTATAAGATAACAAATTAATAGTTCTGTAAAATATAAAACGTTTCAAAAGAGGCACTAGACATCTTTTCTGACACCTCGAAGACGTCAAAGTCTAAAGTGGCGCGTGAAACGTACGTCAAGGGGTTAAGTGTTTATGACAATAATCGTCAACTTGACACAATTATTAATGAATCTTCAATCTACAATCTCTTTCACAAATGCAGATTTTCCTCCTTACGATTATACGTAGTCGAGCGATGGCACGCCGAAATATTGACTCCCGCTAAAAGTGTCTGTTCAAAACCGATCCCCAGCTAATCGAATAAAGACGCTTCACGTAACATCGCTAAGAGCAGGTTCTAACGTTGCGAGAACTTTTCTGAACCCGGTGTTTAAGGTCTGCCGGCTAGGCTCATCGAGGCCATAATCTTATCTCCGGCCATAGATAGGAACGAGGTGCGGGAACCCTAGGAATTTTCAAGGAGCCAGCCAATTCCTCCGTTATCCGACGCACAAGCCGTCTCGCATCCGCATTCAATTGCTTCATTAGATCGGCAAAATTGCGGCACGCCCGCTGCTTTATGGAGCCGCGGCGGCATTAAACGCGGCGCGCCGGCAGCTTTCCACGAAGCGGGGGCTTTCGCGCGCGAAGCACGCGGGTGGATGAAACGCGGACCGCGAACGAGAGGAACGGGTTCCACTTACGAACCGGGCCCTAATAAATCGGCGAGGTTAAGGCGCAGGTGGTAAGGCCAGGCCCCGTGCCCCCCGTGGACCGTGAATTCGTGAGTTTCATCGCAAAAATCATCATTAGTTCCGCTAGCCGCGGTTCCCCACCGGCCCTCCGCTCCGTTCTTTTTGGATCGCGCCATTCATCTGCCGTCATGTCATGGCCTGACGACGACCTCCCCGTCGTAATTCGCTCGCCTCCCTCGAAAATACTGCTTCTCGGTTCGAATTCCGGGAAACTATTACCGATCTTTATCTTCGGATCTCGGACGATATATTTTGTGACCGCTGGATCCTTTTGCCTGGCACTCGTGTGCTCTTCTAAGTTTTTATTCCAATAATTATGCAGCGATCGTGACAGTCGTTGGACTTACTGGTTGCTAGGAAAAATTGTGGTAAATACGACTTGGATCGTCTTAATGTACTCATTAAAATTATTTATCGGAGACGAGAATTTCCTGCTTCAATTTCAAGGTGTATGAGCTAAGTAGAAAATTATTGTTTCGTGAATTATTGTATATTAAACATAACACAGTGATAAATAACATTACATATGATTTAATATTAATAATAATGATACTTTATTTTAATAATATTCAATCATAAAGTATTATCCATATCGTTGAACTTATAAAATATTAAATCACGAAGCGTCACTTTAATATATTCAATTTCGTGTCAACATCTTGCATAATTCAAATTGAAAATGCTGTCACATTATTTCTGACATATTGACATTAAATAGAATATATGTTGATCTCTCTTTTAATTTCCACAGGCAACAAAGAAACATTTCATTTCACACAAAGATCAGCTGTCTACTAATGACTAGCCTGTAAATCTTCCTTCTCTCGATAGTATATTTACACATTCGCCAACGTTGCATTGCCAAAGCAAGTAAAACGAAAAGTACGCGAAGAACTAACAGAAATATTTCACAATAATTTATTCGATTCATGCGCGAGAGCCATAAAGCTGTCACTATTAAGATATTAATGTACAAAAACATCAATGTTTGCAGTAAGTGACATGAATTAATCTCGCTACAAGCATATACGCCCACTGTCGCCACAAATGATTGCCGGCATCCTCTAAAACTTGAAACGAGAATATCGATCGTTGCACGAGCAAAGGAAAACGCATCGAGGGCACGTCATTAATCGGCAGAGCGTAATTAAGTTTACGTTATCCAGCAGCTCGAATCGCGAATCCTGGCGCCGCGATTTCTACGACGTCATTACATCCTGCCGGCGCTATATTTACTCTTCATAGGCCGCGCAATGATTTGCCTGCCTCCTCCCCCCCTTTAAAAAGTGCAGTATGCATTACAGATAATAGCCGCTTAATCGCAATCAAGCAGCTCTACGTTGGAGGGCCGACACGGCGCGCCGGGTTAGATAAAGTTATCCAGCCGGGGGAAGTCCTTTTAAATCAGGCAAATCAAAGTCTGATTTCCACGCCGGGCACCATTAGTCGAACGCGGATCGCGTCCGGCGCATTGAACGGCTTGAAATTACGAAGCCTGTGAACGGTTCGGCTAGGAGCCGAACGGAAAACGCCCCTGGGGGAACCGCGGCCGCGTCGAGGTGGCAGCTACTTCCAGAGCGGAGATTATTCCGTGTTACCAGCGGCTGCCATACGTCACGATAATGAGCCGACGTATCTCGACAGCCGGGTCTTCTGCTTTCCGAGAGCCGGCTTTCCGATCCTGCCGCATACGCCCGATGAATTATGGCAATCTCTGTCCTCGTGGCGTCGTTACTAATCAATATCGAATGCCGCTCAGGAGCATCGATTGATTTCAGGTTAATTCGTTATGCAAATTAGCCGATATCGTTTCT
>NW_027585994.1:0-1571 GCF_028453695.1 Augochlora pura
CACCTCTTAAAGGTGGGGGGGCACGAGTAGCTGTAATGATCCCTGGAGCGATGCCGGCGGGAACTTTGGTTCCTGGCAGGGTCTCCCATGCCGGTAAGGTTCAGGGGGAGTGGTGAAAGTTAAACGGCGGCCAAAGAACACACCGTAAACCTGTGGTCATGTTTTACAGGAACGGGGGGCTTGCCTTAATCGGCCGGTCCGCGAGGATGACAACCTCTATAAAAATCCCTAGCCCCAAGCAGTGTATGCGCGGCGAAGAGGGCGCGTCTGTCCTGTGCGGCAGGCGTGGCTGGTGGGTGCACCAGCCGTTAGCGGTCAACCCCAGGGCACCTGGCGACCCCCTGGGTGTATTAGCCTTCCCCGGGTAAGGCGGCTCTGCCCGGGGTGACCTCCATTCCGACCACGTTCGTGGGAACACTATGGATTGTTCACTAAAAAATTTAATCGGGGAGGGGGGTGTAGAGCGGGAGGAGGGTGCGATAGCGCCGGTAGTGGAGGAGGAGGTTGCAGTGGCGGAGCCACGACGGGACCTTGTGACCCGCAGCGGTAGGCGCTGCGGTCCATCCGTGGTGGAAATGGATGACGGAGCCGAATCGGACGGTTCGACCGTCAGCGGGAGCTCCTCCGCCTCTGGAAGGAAGCGTGCCCGGACACAGATGGGGGACGATAATGTCGGGACGACGGGCGCTAAACGCCGACAGGCGAGCGCCCGCTGCAAGGACGCAGAGATAAGGGCGTCAGAAGGAAGCCTCGACCCTTCGGCTACATTACCTAAGCCATCGAGGAACAGTCTCCCGCTACCAAAATTAGAAGACCTGGAGCGGGAACTTGAAAGCCGGATAACGGGCGACGTGGCCCGGACAATTGTCTCCAGCCAAGTGGAGATCGAGAGGGTGGCCACTGTTTCAAAGGGCCTGAAGGGCGACCTCGCCCGGGCGCTTCGTATAGCGGCCCTTAATACCAGAGCGGCCGCATCGGTATTAGCGATGCGGTCAACATCGGATACGAGTAGAGCCCTCGAGGCTGAGAACTGCGACCTCAGGAAGGAGGTACAGGGATTGAAGGCGGAGGTCGATCGCCTCCGCCAAATTGTGGAGGGGGCAGAACGGGCTCGAATGCCACCCCCCCCCCTCCACCATCGGAGAAGGCACCGTCACCGCCAGTGGATACAACGGATGAGATCATCCGAAAAGTCGGCTCCCTCATCGACGCCAAAATGGCGTCCTTGAGGAGGGAGCTGGCGCCGCAGGCGGTGCCGGCGAGACGGCCCCAGAATGCCCCGGCCCCGAAAAAAAACCCCACAGGCCCGCAAAGGGATGTGAGGAAGTCGGGGTCGGCCGAGGCGGGGGGCACCAAAGAGGAGGCGGCGCCGCCCGATGGCCCACCACCACGGGCAACGAAAGCGGCGGCCCAGCCCGAGGAGTGGGCGAAAGTGGTGGGCCGCAAAGCGAGGAGGGCGGCGGCCAAGACGGCCCCAGCGGCAGCCCCGGCCCCCAAACCGGGGAGCACCAAAGCACGTGGGAAGGGCGCCTCGAAGGCGACTAATAATAAAAAAGCGGCGCTTCCCCCCC
>NW_027585995.1:0-1571 GCF_028453695.1 Augochlora pura
GAACGGATCCTACGATCCTTAAGTAGATGGCTCCTGTTTGTCTCATTCGTTGACAAGATATACTTGTTTTATACCAGAAAACTGTTCTTTGGATTTAGTACATACGTGAAAGAATGTGTGCAATAATATGTGTGTATTATCATACTATATCATTTTTAACCCTTTGCACTCGAATGGCGACTCTGAGGCACCACTGAAATTACTCTATTGCGTTCGAGAATAATTTTTATAATAATGAAGTTGAGATTTGAAAACATTGTTGAGTAGCGAAATTGTTGCTATAAATCGCAAGAATCAATTTCGAAGATGTAAAAGTGCACTTTATTGTACAGAATAGAAATAGTATGAGCCAGGAGAATTGTTTCATATTTTTAGATAAAATGGCTTCGAGTGCGAAGGGTTAATCCTTGCACTAGAAGCTATTTTCAATTCAAAGCTGAGACATTTCTTTTGACATGCATTTTCGTGTATATTTTCTATTTCAATTTGACAGGATTTATTTCTTATTAAGCACGTGACGTTGAGCTTATTGTCCTGTAAAACATTTGCATTTTTAATGATAACAGAAATATTTGTGACGTAGCTTATTTCCAATGGCGCTGCACAGTCGCCGCTCGAGTGCAAAGGGTTAAAAGTACGAATTCTTTTTAACTTTGTCATCTATTTAAAACAATTTCTCTGCGAAATCCTAAAATGCCTGGTTATGTAATTATTATTATCAAAATCTTGCTATCAGTTTTGCAAATGTTACATGTTTTTCAATACGTGGATTTTTATCAAATTTACCAACTTCTTTTTGTTAGACGTGGATCAAAAGAATTTCTTTTTTATCATTCCTGATGCTATAAAGATTAATTTTTATACGAATTTCTTTACTCCAGCAAATATTATAATAAAAATTGTAGAACTTTCAATTAATCCAATTTTGTTATTGTTATAAAATAATATACATTAATCGTATTTAAGGCTCTCAAAGGCAAAGTATATTGTCATTAAAGTGCAGATTTTATGCATTTATGGAAAAGTTGAATAGATCAATTGCAAACCTCTTAAATTCATAGTTGAATGAATTTAATGAGATTGTTACATTATCGTAAATTTCTTACGATTATATTATTATTTTTACGATAAATCTGCACGATATATTTTTATCTAATTTATATTCAATATACACAGTGTAGTTTTATCTAATTTATATTCAATATACACAGTATATTTTTATCTAATTTATATTCAATATAGACAGTATATCTTTATCTAATTTATATTCAATATACACAAAATGTTTTTACCTAATTTGTATTCCGCAATCTTTTTCAGTAAAATAAAAATCGTCTGCTTTAATCGCAGCAGACAAAAATCGAATCAGACATCTTTCCTCTATTAATCAATTCGGCAGAAAGTAGTTTAATCCAGTCCTTAAGATCACGAACCGTACTCATTGCCCCATTTCCCATCAATTCATATCTCTCGCAAACGTATCCACTGTCCAATCGTCGCGCGAGTTCCCGAAGCGTTCTCCAACGGCGAAGACGACGCAATCCGCGACGACGAAAATTTCAAGCCCCTTT
>NW_027585996.1:0-1571 GCF_028453695.1 Augochlora pura
TTTACCAACCAAGCTGCTGCTGAAAGTGCGTTCGAAGAATTTATCAACATCAGAACAACAGAATTTTACGCTACTGGAATTAACAAAATATCAATTTATTGGCAAAAATGTGTAGTTTGTAATGGACCTTATCAATGTATGTGATCTTATCCTACAATATCTTATCGATAAGATCTTATCTTATCGATATATCGATTTAAAGATATAGTTTGGAAACCGACATTATTTTTTTACCAAAACTGGTTAGATAGGAACAGAATTAAAGTCAACACCATTAAATGTGCACGCATGATCTTTACCCTACGAAAAAACCGAGCAAACAAATAACCTTAAACTGTACAACAGCATTATACCATTAACAACCTCGGTGAAATATCTCAGAATTCATTTAGGCAAGAAACTTACATGGAATCAGCACATAAAACAAAAAATTAAAAGTATTAAAATGCGAATCAAATCTATGAACTGGCTAACATCCCGGAAAAGTAAACTCAGTACAAATAACAAATTACTCATATATAAATGTGCAGTAAAACCAATTTGGACCCATGGAATCCAGTTCTGGGGAATAGCAGCAAAATCACACGTCCAAAAAATGGAAATCGTACAAGCAAAAATACTTCGCACAATATTAGATGCTCATTGGTATATCAGGAACGATGACGTTTGTAAAACATTAAAAGTTTTCTCTGTAGACGAAGAAATTATTCGAATAACAAAAAAACATAAGGATAGAGTCAATGCTCACCCATACCCACTAGCAGCAGACTGTTACGCAGATTCAATTAAAAGACAAACGTAGACACCCTACAGATCTCCAAGAGCTATAATATCCCATATACAATACATAAAAAATCAGTTCTAGTGCTTACCGTTTAAAGAAACGGAAGTCAAACGCTACTGATCACGATATACAGTGGGCCGCATTAATATTCGGACACCATCGTATTTGAGAAATTTTTACTTCGTATGTTTACTGTTTGTTGAATTAATGAATTTATAGTTTTTTAATAAGTCAGAACGCTTACTTTAGATTCAACAAACATAAGTTTTATTTAAATAATTTGTACAGTTTTATTGTTAATTGATATTAAATGAACCAGTGCTTAATTTTGACGTCGCAAAAATATTCGGACACTTTACAAATTATAATCTGTTCACTAAGAATATACATATACTTTAAGAAAAATAAATGGATGCTAATACTTTCTTGGATTGTCCTTTTGCCTAATTACATGGTTTAATCGGTTAGGCATACTAGAAATAATTTTAGTTGAATATTCTAATGGGATACGTGACCATTTTTCGGTTAATTGCAATTTTAATTCTTCTTCGGACTTTATTGGCGACATTCTCATTCGACAATATAAGTAATCCCATAAATTTTCAATCGGATTTAGATCTGGTGATTGTGGAGGAGTTTTCAATACTTTTGGGCAATTATACAGGGTGGGGCAAATAAAGTGTTACAGTGGAATATCTCCATTATCATTAATGATACGCGAAAATGCTTCAGAAAGAAATTGTTTGGTTCGGAGGGGGACGTATTTTGGTGGAAATGTTTTTTTTTT
>NW_027585997.1:0-1570 GCF_028453695.1 Augochlora pura
TCTCTCGCCGGCCCGTTGCTTCTCGTTCCTCCAGTTGTTAGCTCGCTAATAACTTTTCGAATTCAACTCGAATATTCTTCCTTCTCCAACGAACCGCGAGAAAAAGTTCGCTCAATAGCGATACCGTCTTACGGACCATTCGAGGCAATTTTATTTACCCGACTTCCTGATTCTGTGTAAAATGAAATCATTTTTCCAGACGGAACAATGCATCGGAAAAGATTCTAAAATCAATGATCGATATTCAATAATCATTTATAATCTAATAATCTATTTCTCAAACATCAAAGAAAATAAAGTCGTATCGTAGATAAAAGTATAAAACTTTTGCAACGATTCGTGCAAGTAGTATTTCAGCATTTTCAGCTCAGAAGTCGATTAAGGAGCAAGATGCAAATACTGACAATTAACCAACGATAATAAAACAAATGCAATGTGCAAAAGTGAAACATTATTTAAAAATATAAAAGTTGTAATAATTTGGATTCACTACTTCGCTATTCAAACAAAATCTATTTCGGATAAATTTGTAGTCGATAAGATATTTATTCGATAGAGTCGGATGAAACCGTATTCGTTAATTCATCTCTTATTCGTTATCCACGTTCGAACCGAGCTACAGATTCCAAAGACAATTTTCAGTTAACTCTGTGTGACATTAGCTTATGCCTTTGTAGAAAGCTTAGGGGGTTTAACGCGCGAAGTAAAAAGCTCGCACGACAGCGAGTCCTCCAAACTGAGCCAATAAAGGGGAATATTGAATTACCGGCAGGTTTAGCTTGGAAGACAAAGAAATCGATAAAAATGAGACCAAATGGAAACAGCGATATTCCCATCCCTCGGCCGCCGCGCGAAACTGAATTACAACGATGGCCGCTTCAAAGGACCGATCCCCGCGATTTCAGTTTTAATCGAAGAGCCCCGCGACCGAATAAAAATTTCATAACCGGCCGCGATAAAAGAAAAAAAAAGAACGCCGGAAAGGAAACAAGGTGAACCAATAATGAACAAGCGGAATATTCTCGCTCGGCGAAGAAGAATACAAATGTTTGCCGGGGCTTGGCTCGCAGCGTCCCGCGGAATTCGCGATGGCCGCGCGTCGAACGGGGGATCGATCGATCGAACGATCCGGACGTGTTCGAGCGTGTTAATCGCGAGCGCGCGTCCCTTAATTGTTGTAAATTGACGAATGATTTGTTACGGGCTCGCGGCACCGTTCCAGCTTCTCGCGTCCGAGAAAATTTCATTAACGGGAAACACGAGACAGCGGCCGAACAAAATGAACAACCCGTACCGTTTCGAACACGGTTTCGTTCGCGATTTAATTGCCTCCGATCCTCGCGGATCGGGTTTCCCGCGGGCTACGAGCCCGCAGATCGAATCCGCGCTGCGTTTGATCGATAATCCTCAAGGCGGAAGAGAAGTGCCGCTGGCGCTATCTTTCCGTTCGACAACCTCGATCAACGCGCGACCCTCGAGAAACGCTAAGAACGAGGCGAAGTTCAAATATAATCACTTTGTACAATTACAAATGGGGCAGAAGTCCCAATTTCTGTGTGCGTCGGTTAAA
>NW_027585998.1:0-1570 GCF_028453695.1 Augochlora pura
GGTTGCGACTCTCGTTTCTCCTCTTATCGCGTCGGATCTCGAAGATCAGAAATTTTGCGACAGTCGCGATTCTGCGAATCGTCCGGGATCCCTTCCCATGGAAGACACCTTGCATACGTTGATATTACGTATCTACTCTGCCGCAGTTGGTTGGAAACTGATAACGCAATCGGAGGGTGCTCGTCGTACGTTCTGAATTAATCTAAGGAAACCTTTAGATGTAACCGTTGTGCGCTGTTCAGGAAATTATGCTTTTCGTATTTCAGAAGATTACGTCGAGCTGACGTTGCAGAAATATATTTATGCGCAACAACTGTAAATATATTTCTGCTGCAATAGTTGCGAATACATTTACCGATAAAAGTTAAGGTACCGTACATTTCGTTAACATTTGAGTGAAATATATGGTTCATTAAATAAAAAGTACACCGTTGTAGTGTTGAACGTATTTTTATATTACAGTATTGTTTTATTTAGATGAAAAAGGTGATTCGAAATAAAAGAAATAAAATCAAATAGAAATTAAAAATTAAAAAATAGAAAAATAATATTAATACATTCGTTGACGCAACACAAATTTGTATCCTATGTTAACATTTATTATACCCGAATTTTGTCGGTAAATGAACATCTTCGCAAGAAAATTGCGATTAAAAGGAAGATTTACGTATCGAATCGACCTGAACAATGCATAGAGATTAGTGTAAAATTAAAGTTCCCCGATAATTGCGGTTGCATTGTCTTTTCCAGCCGACACTGTAAAGTGTCTTTCTGTCTGTCTACTTTGGTGTATTACGGCTAAAAGTCATCGATTCTGTTTTTGCATGGCATCGCTCACTGATCACGCATAGAGGAACGGAGTTTTCGATTGTTTGACGCTTCCCCTGTCGGGTCTGGGTATTACTCTATCTTCTTGCTTGATAGGGAACACTCTCGACCCCCCCACTGACGATGAGAAACGGAAAACGGGGATCGAAAAAGCATAGAACATGAATTAACGAACGAAACCGGGACGCTCGATGGTTTCGATAAATTGGGAAGCGATGAGCGTTTATCAGAGCTTATCTTCATCAAAGAGCTGCGATTCACTCGAATCGTAAACTTATTTATCCATAACTGGAACTATGTTAGAGTGTAGTATATAAACGTTATCAAAGGATCGATTTAATCCTTGAATTTAAACTTTACAAATGATCTGTAACGTTTCAATCTCTCCGCGGATTGAAATATTCTCTGCTGCAATTCTCAACGTTTCAAATGCGCTAATTTTCTTTACGAAATAAGACTATGCATTTAAGAAAATAGGTGAAAATTTATTTCACGTTACGCAAAAATGATGATTTTTTATTACAACAGGAGCGCGATTGGTCCGCACAGGGATAATATTAGGTTGGTGCATATGAAACGTCGGATGTTTACGTAAATATATAAAACTGTATATCTTTTTTCAAAAGCTGTTGATTTAATCAAAATATGCCCCGTTTGCTTTACTACACCCTTTTCAACAAGCTATCAATACAGAAATGCCTGTCTTAAACAAATTCTGATCTTTCGAATTAATAAACTCTGA
>NW_027585999.1:0-1570 GCF_028453695.1 Augochlora pura
ATTTTGTTTAGATGTTTAGTATTATTTTTTGTTTTGTTTATATTTGAAGCAAAATTATTTCCGAATGAAAAATGCGATACCTTAAAATCTCGTGGAGAAATTCTCAGGATAAAATATTCAAGATTTCTTGACGATTGGAAGGATTTAAATTTGCGATGATTATTGAAATAGTAGCAAATATTCGTTGCTGTCGGTAATAAAATATTGATGAATGGATTTCTTTTTTTATTATTACTAGGATAAAATTGTATTTTCTTTCCATCTGGAAGTAAAGACACGCGTAAGTCAATCTTTCATGCTTTTCCTGCGATTTCTGAGAGCTGTAAAATTTTTATTGCTAGAATCAATTAGCATGGGTTAAAGTAGACACTTCAGCCTTTTAAATGAGCTAAGTGGCATTGCTGTACGATTTTTTTTAAAGAAATGGCGATAAATCTAGTCTACAGAACTTGTAATATTGTCAAAAGGGTGGAAACCATCGCTTGTTCTGCGATTTTTGAACTTCATCAAATTTTTATAGCTGATATCAATTATGGTGAGTTAAAATAGACACTTCAGCCTTTAAAATAAGCTAAGTGGCATTGTCGTACGATTTTTTTAAAAGAAATTACGACAAAATGAAGTTTGCAGTACTGGTAACATTGTTGAAAGGGTATGTTCCATCACTATTCTTGCGATTTCTGAAAGTTGTGAAATTTTTATAACTGAAATCAATTAGCACGAGTTAAAATAGACACTTCAGCCTTGCAAATAAGCAAAGTTGCATTGTCGTACGATTTTTTTAAAAGAAATTACGATAAATCGAATCTACAAAATACATAATATTGTTAAAAGAATAGGAGCCATCCCTTCTCCTGTGATTTTTTAACTTTATTAAATTTTTACAGCTCGAATCAACTAGGCTAGATCAAAGCGGAGATTTTGCTCTTTAAAATAAGCTAAAGTACACTGTCGTACCATTTTTTTTTTATCCAAATTTTCAAGTACCACATTTCGACTAACACGTCGTCATCGCGCAAGGGGTTGAAAAGATCTGAAAACATCGACATCGATCCTTTCCCAAATTCGTATCGTTTCCAAAGGGTGGTACCGCCCGGGAGACATTTAATAAACATTTAAAATTACTTGCCGAAAATCGGAACAACGGAAACAAAGGGCCGGGTATCCTAGTCTTTCGTATTTTCAGCAGAAGGGTTGAGAACGCGCGCGTGGCACAAAAGATGGTCGAGTGAAATCCTGGGCCGTTTATTAACGCGATATTTAATCCGACGTGAATCCGGTGGTCCATTGTGGTCCGCGATAAAAAGCGTCGAAAACTCCCTCAACTTGTCTGTTTAGCCCGGTTTACGTCCACTCTCTCGCAAGATAATGTCGATAACGGGCTGGGAGAAAATGGGACAGCAAAGTGGAGGAGAAGGAGGATGAGGAGGATGGTTTGGGTAGGCAATTTGTCGAAAAGAAAGCGCAAATTTTCCAGGCGCGGAATTAACGAGGCTCGGGGAAAAAAAGAAGTGCCGGGCCGGCGGTGGCATCGGTGTGTCCGAGAGGGGCGTGCCGACGACAGCCAGCG
>NW_027586000.1:0-1570 GCF_028453695.1 Augochlora pura
TATCTCTATGAGGAAATAATTAAAAAAGTCCAGAACCCTACCATAGATATTGAAATGTTAAAAGTTTGTTTGAGGAAATATGCATTCAAATTAAAAGAAAGATGGCGTTCTTCTAACTACTTAGAAAAACGATTTTTACAAAGAAATAAGATTTGGCTAAAACAAGACGTTATATATCCAAGTTCAGTGTTACCCGAATTTGCATCGACAAGTGCTGCACCACAACCACACTTATCCACTGTACTTGTTTACAAAGATTTTAAACAAATTAGAACACGAAACACCCGAAAAAATTCTAGGATTGAAACAAATAGAGATATACTATATCGTCTCCTTTTAACATCAGATCCGTACATGTCCATCATTCGAATAAAATCGTGTACTAAAAAGAATAAGGAATTAGATCCAGAGGCGTTAGATTTAATAATGAAATAATAAGAAATATAATATTAATAGTTGTAATTATAATTAGAATATTAATAACAATAATAATAATAATAATAATAACTAATGAAATTAATGTATTTTTCCTTAATTAATCCATAACCTGTCATTATTTCATTGATCAATTTAAATTTCGCGTTTATACCTCTTACGAATGACAAGTTATAGGGCCACGGCACACCTTGCGCCAATCCGGACCACTGTGCGACGGGGCGACTTAACGATTCCAAGCTGACGCTTTCTGATCTATGCGAGCGAGGCCCGTTCGGGTCTGCGAGATCCGCAAACTACGCCGCCGATAAAAACCGCTTCATTGCGCTGCCCGAGAGTCAGATTCCTACGAGCGTTTCGATCTCGCGCGGAATCGCGCTGGTCCGGATATACGTTACATGTAGCAACCGCTTGGAACGAATTGAGGATGGATAACATTTAATTCCAATTTAAAAGACGCGAAGAACGCAGACCCGACTAACAACAATTATACGCCCGAGATGTCCACATTGGGGATATTCGCAGGGGTCGGCTCAACCGTGGTGCAATGGAAGAGCCTCACCCTGGAGGAACCGTCTTCGTGATCACGGTAACCTATACGCCACGTAAGTATTTGCAAATATTATATAATACAACGCAGATATATCATGAGACGCGGTAGCGTCTCGCGCCAAGTAGTTAAGTTAAAGCTATAGCGCGCGCAACGCTGCCAACGATAACTATCTTTGACTAGAACGGCCGAAAATTTCAATTGCGATTTATTCTTTTCAACCGCATTGTATTTAATTTTAACGATTGTCTAGTTGTTAAGGTTATATAATCTTTGTTCGAAATTTTCACGTTACAGAACAAGGAATTGTTAACCCTTCCCTTTAAATCTTCGCACTCGAGTAGGACAGCGTGTAAAAGGTCCTGTTGTCGCGAGCGACCGATCATTTCGCAACCAGTCCTCCAGTAGTCGATTGCTCTTGAAGGATCAGCGAGAAACGGTTCGCGCGAGGATCGGCGAGCGAGGGGGTTCGGAAACGGCGCGGTATCCCGGAAAAATTAGGGAATCGAGAGGGTGGGGAAGGGAGCGGGGGGAGGAGGAGAGGGCGACGGCGAGGTACGTTCAATAAATAAAGGTGGAGAACGT
>NW_027586001.1:0-1569 GCF_028453695.1 Augochlora pura
CGTCTTATTGAAGCTAATTTTTAACTCTTTCTGGCGAGCTGGAATTAAAAATGTCCCATTAATTGATTCAAGGAGAAAGGGTTCCCTGAGATCGCCTTAACCCCTTCTCAGACTCGCGGTACAGATTTCGTACAACGTAATACACAAAATATAATATATTTGATATTATATTTTTTATTATTTTGTTTGAGATAATTTAAATATTTTATTTGATTTAACCCTCTTAGTGCCGGAGGGCCGAAAAGTGCCTTGTACTTATACCTTTGTTATTTATGTAATTTCCAATGAATATAGAAAAATCGGCGTCACTGTTTCATGCTCAATTTCGTTCTTAATACACTGCTTTTTGAATTATGTTAATATTGCTTTTCGTTTAGTTTTTGTGAGTCTTTTCCCAAGCCCTAGTAACCCCGTGAAATTTGGCTTTTTCGCTCGGCACTAAGAGGGTTAATTTTATTCGATATAATTTTCATATTTATTAAACAATATTTTATTTGACTTAATTCTATTCGATACAATATATAATAATAAATGTATATTCTCTGAAAGCACATAAAGACAGTAAAAGGAATAAAAATCGGTCCTAATAAGGTAAATATTAATGATGAATCAACGCAGCGTGAAAGGAGCGGCGGTGCAAAGGGTTAATTGAACGACGAAGCGTTTCGTTCTAATCCAGGCACCGTGGTTTCCCATCGGAAACGGGGAGAGCGCGACAAAAAGGCGTGGATCGTACGAGATCTGGGTGCAACGCGCGCATCTCTTTTCCCAAGGGAAGAAGATAATGATCCGAGGTCAGGCGTTCGGTGCGGCGGCCGTCCTTTCGTCTCCCCTGGGGACGAAACAGGTTCACCGGTGAAAATATATTTCAGGAATGCGCCGCGTGACTTAACCCGACGGTAATAAGCTCTCCGCTGGACCGCGCGGGGAGAGGATATCGACGCCCCTTCGGGCCAGCAGCGACAGAAAGACACGTTCTTTACGACGCGACGATTTCGTCGCCCGGTTTTTTGCAGTGAAAGTCCCCTACGTGTGCTCGGATTTACCAGGCTTGTGCGAATCGCGTCGCGAACAGCTTGGTAATCGCGTCGCGAATCCGCGCGAACCTATAAACGATTATGAAAATATTTCATTTTAAAGGGAAACGGGACGGAAAGAAATTGACAGGTTTTATTATTTTTCGTTACAGTTTTCATACGTAAACAATTGAGGAAGAAGCAAAAATGTAAGTCTCAACAACCAGAGAACGTGTTGAGTATCGGTAGCGATTTTCTTACCCTTTAACAATTTCATTATTCAACCCTTTGATAGATAGATAAAATGCGCTTCGACGCGTCAGTGAAATACCTTTAAACCCCTTGCACTACGCTTTACTACCCCTTTCACGCCGCGTTGATTAACACTTAATTGTTTTTAATATCTTTCCCAGCAGGACCAAACAATTTTCATTTCTTCCATTATCTTCATTTACTTTCGTTTATAAACTTTGATAACAGGAGAATTTAATTTCATTGCGACGTAGAAGAAATTGATAATTTATTAATTTAGTCTAAAAAGAAATTGATAATT
>NW_027586002.1:0-1569 GCF_028453695.1 Augochlora pura
ACATTGTACTTATTTTTGTGCATTAATTTAACGTTTTTTGTATTTGAGTCCCAAGCAAACTCAACTACTTGGCCTATTTTACGTTGCCCTGGTAATGTTTTTTATTGGGTATCTTTTTCTTAGTGTATTGTACATACACAATTTTACTTTAATCGTTTATTTTAATAATTAGTAAAACAATTGAGTAAAGCACGAAACATTCACGAAAACCACTATAATGGCGTGTCGTGCCTAAGAGACTAATGTTTTCCTAGGTGTAACGCGCCAGGATATCACAAATCCGAATACCGAAACTTCACGGGGTTACAAATCCCGTTTCGCTTGCTCGCGACGATACTCGGGGCTTTGACGAGGTTACAAAGTAACGACGCCTAGTTAAATTGAAACTCGACGGATGAATAATAACACCTTTATATATTTTTAGACTTAGTCATACTGTAGGTACACGGGAGAATTAACCACCCGAATTTGTGTTTAATAAATTTATTTTTGTCGCTTTCACGTGGTCGTCGTGCGGAGAGCGTCGCGCGTCGATATTACCAGAATGTTCATCGTCGACTGTTCCAAAAACAAAACGGACTCTGTCTAAAACAATTGGCGACGCCCTGACGACGTGTACGTGCACCGATCGCCACATCACCCCCCTTCGTGAAAATAGGGGTACATTTGACACTCTGCGTCGCTTAAAACTATATAACATTATATGACTAGTATTACTTATCGCTAGCTTACACTTCTAACCGATTGCAAGTTGTATGAACCTGTGACGTCGGGTTCGTGCTATGTGCCTGCAATGTAGCGATCGGGAAGACGGACGCGCCTACCCGTTTTTATTTTTCGCTCGTTGCGGTCATCTGTATGAGATGACGTGGCATCGCTGTCGACCGCTTGCGTAAGCGTTGTATTGGCGTAATTTTGTAATGAACACCTCCGTCGCTGGCGTTCGCGGTTCGATGCTCTATTAATAACTCGCCTGGTAGGCGGATCGGTTCGCCGTAGAGCATTTCGGCGGGAGTTGCTTTGATATCGTCCTTCCAGGCCGTTCGGATTTTCAGAAGAACGACCGGTAACGCTGTGGCCCAACTGTCCGTGTGGCACACGAGTGCCGATTTCAACTGGCGGTGGAATCACTCCACCATGTCGATCGCTGCCGGATGGTACGCGGTCGTACGCAAGTGTTACCGATAAGGAGCGACAGTTGTTTGAATGAGGCGATCCGATAGGCCGTGTCGTACCGGGCGAAGCACCCTGAAAGCAACGCGTAAGCCACCGTTTCGACGGTGATGTATCGTCGAAACCTCTCCAACATGGAGAAATAGCGTATTTCAAAATTCTGTTAGGATGTGAGGATAGTAGGGGCAAAATTAATAAATAATTAATACAGAATTGAGCCGAAATGAATTTGTTGAGGATTGCTGAGCGAGGGTTTTATGGCGGGGGGCCATGTGCTTGGGACTTTTAGAATCGGCCAGGGTATGGGCCTGTCACCCGCTTCTCTAGAAATTAGTTTGCGATTGTTCCAAGGCACATGGTCGACACTCTTGGCCATTAGCGGTATTGCCCCGCCAT
>NW_027586003.1:0-1569 GCF_028453695.1 Augochlora pura
AAGTTGAGTTGGCTGCTTCTTTGGGAGCTTTGTTTGTTGTCTCATTTCCTACGATGCCAATGTAGGCAGGGGTTCATACTATTGTAATCGAGTTGTTCCTTTGGACTGATTTAATGTAGGATTTTTGACAATCTTGGATGATAGGGTCGTTTGACCATATATATTGGATTGATCTGACAGCACTAGTGGAGTCACAGAAGATGGCGAAGTTTCTATTATGGTCAGTGGTGGTTATTTCAAAAGCGTGTTTTAATGCATAAAGTTTGCAAAAATGTTTGCTGACTTTTTGGTGAATTTTGTTCTAAATGATCTTTTGGTATTCCGATCTGTAACAGCCAATTACGCGCAACTTTGGTTTCGTCGATTCCGTTTAGGTGTTTTTGATGTTAAAGATGCGCCTCGTACAGGTAGGCCTGTCGTAGAAAATATTGACAAAATCACAGAAATAATCGAAGTTGACCGGCATGTTAGCAGTCGTAGCGTCGCCCAGGAGCTAAAAATCGACCGTAAAACGGTTTTAAACCATTTGCACAAAGCTGGATTTAAAAAGAAGCTCGAAGTTTGGGTGCCACATCGATGAACACAAAAAACCATGATGGTTCGAATTTCCATCTGTGATGTCTTGGTCAGACGGAATGAGATCTACCCATTCCTTGAACGCATGGTGACTGGGGTTGAGAAATGGATCACATACGACAACATTGTGCGAAAACGTTCATGGTCAAAGCCTGGTGAAGCAGGTCAGACGGTGGCCAAACCAGGACTAACGGCCAAGAAGGCTCTGCTGTGCATTTGATGGGACTGGAAAGGAATCATTTATTATGAGTTGCCCCCATATGGTCAAACATTAAATTTGGATCTCTATCGTCAACAATTGGATCGTTTGAAGCCAGCGTTTGACCAGAAACGGCCAGAATTGGCCAACAGGAGAGGTTTTGCGTTCCATCAGGACAACGCCAGACCACGCACGTCTATAGTGAATCGTCAGAAAATTCAGGAACTTGGCTCGGACGTTTTGATGCATCCACCATATAGTCCGGACCTGGCACCAAACGATTAACATGTTTATCTTGCATTGCAAAACTTCCTTAGTGATAAGAATTTGGCATCGAAAGGTGATTGTGAAAGTCGATTACAAGAGTTTTTCGCTAATAGGGACCAAGACTTCTACGAGAGAGGCATTATGAAGGTACCTTTAAAATGGCAACAAATTATAGAACAAAACGGTGCATATTTGATCTAAATCGGGCAATCGGAAACATGTTAAACAAAATCTTGAAGTTCACGTAAAAAAAAATAGATTTCTTTCTCCCCAACCTAATATAAATTATTTAACAAGTATATAACAGTAACGTTAATTCCAGCATTTCCGCCAACCGCCGAGACAATTACGTTCCCGACTATACGTGTGAACAGTCTACCCATCGATTTTCCATTACAATGCAATATAAAATCGGAAACGATTTATTCATTAAAGAAGCAATCCTAGAGTTCCAGGTCACATTGTATCACGACGTGGCCGGCTCCTAGATAAAATAATCGATCAGCAAACCGCTAACGTATACAATG
>NW_027586004.1:0-6382 GCF_028453695.1 Augochlora pura
AGAAAACACCTCGCCCGAGTACCGTAACACCGACCTTGCCTCCAAATGGCGAAACGGTCCCCGGGTGCACTACAATAAACGCCTTGCGATTCTTCTCGTCGTTCGCTCTGTTTGCCCGCGCTAGCTAGCTCGCTCTCTCGCTCGCTCTCTCGCGCGAAAAGAGAAATGACCGGTATCGGGGACGAGGCCGCGGGAAACCGAGAATTCGGCCAAGGAGCGATCTCGCCGAAACCTGTCCGATCGTAACATCCAACGGCGGCTTCGTCGTTTCTGTCCGTTTTATAGGCGTAAATATTTAAAGAGACGCTGAGAAATAGCCGTGATCCAACGACCCGATTTAACACCGAGACGTTCACCGATCCGGTCTCCGGTTCGATCGCTGGGACGCGGGAATCGCCTCGCGATTATTATGCAACCGGCGTTATTATGTTACGGCATTTTGACTTGGCCGAGCGTGACCGATTCTTTTATTGTCGATACTTATCGTTCTGTACCGCCGAGTGTACTCGGAAAGGCAGGTTATTTGAGAGCGAGATACGTGTCAGACGTCGAAAGCGTCGATTATTGTTCGGTACGAAGCGGCGAATGCTCCGCGCAACGATGCTCGACACGAGATAGTTTTTGACGGAGTATGTAAGCAAATGTTGGTAACAAAATTAATAAATAGCACCGTCATTTCATTTCTACTTAATTGAATAATTATAGACTTAAGGTAACTTCTACATTTTTATTAATATTTAAATAATAACTTCACAAAACATATTTATATATTTGGACGTGTTGAGTTTTTGTATTAATACCGGCGCATGGATTCATCGTACGCATGTTTAGGCTAATTAGAATATTGTATATAAGACGGACGAAAGGACAAAGAGACGTAGAGTAGACAACAGTGGTCTAAGAAATGTATAAGATCGAGAACGGCCACGTGGAAATAACCGCAGACTGGACATTAAATGTTGCTGCCTAATAAACTATTATTTAAACATTAACTGTGTATAGTGATTTCTAAACTATATTAGAAATAATGGAAAATAGAAACATGCAGATAAAAATTCTTTTGATTTTTGTTTAAATATATCGGTAAAAATGTTAAAGTTACAAAATTACATTATACTCCACATTTTCTTCTCATCTGTTGGTACTCTTCCACATCGGATGACAATTCTCTCGCATAATCATTTCATTTAAAACGATACCGATACGACACCGATACCTCCCTCGATACACGAAGAAAAGTTATCGCCCCGATCCCCCAACGTCGAACAAGTTCGTCTGGATCATAACGAAGCGTCCACCCCGTACATCAGCGCCGATGATAGCAGAATCGCTTTTGATCGCAGGACCCCGCGGTCGAGACGGTGTCCTTTTTCCGCGCGCGGTAGGCCACGGGGGAGAATTTCGTAACAAAGCAGCGCTCCGAACGGCGGCGATCCGGGGTGCGAGGTAGCCGGAATATAAAATTACGAAGCCGGGTAATCCGAGCCCCCGTGCTCGTAAGCCGAGCAGATAATTCGAGTTAAGTGGCTCTCCTGGGTAAGTCGAGGTTCGCGGAGACTTTGCGCCGCCGTCGAGTTGCTCGTCGATCGAGTAGAAGCGTAAAAATCGGCGTCGAGGCGGTGTCGAGAGTTAGCCCACGCGCTCTCAGACATTTCTCCCTCTCTCTTTCTCTCTCTCTCTCTCTCTCTTCCGTTCGGTCCACGTTTTTCTTCATCCCACCTCGCCGCGTTCGAGACTCCTACAGAATGGTACGTGTCGTAACAGACTATAAACATCGGCACCTGCGGGCCTGTCACCTTTCTTCTAGTCGGCCGCGTCGTCGATCGCCTCCCCGCAGTCGTAAATCGCGAGCCAAGGTGCCGCTGGGACACCTTAACCGACCGAAAACTCTCGAAACGGTCTCCAAAGATTTTCTCACCGTCCTCGCGCGACGTTTTCGAACCCCCTTAGGGAGAAGATCGTCACTGGTACGCACAGATATGCATCGGTAAGATCTGCATCGGTAAGATCTGCGACGTCTATGGTAATTTAAGAAGACTACTGGGTGTGCATTAGACTGAAAAAGATTCTACTCAACGCTCATTTTTCGCGAAATAAATGTCCCATTTTTATCCCATATTTTGGCTTGAAGTACAGCATCGGTATCTAGCGCGATTCGTGAAACAGCACCGGATAAAATATTCCCTTGAGTTCCCTTAACCTTAACCCTTAATAACCTAGAGTTTCAATTTTGATACCAATCTTTTAAACCGAATGTTCACATTACTATTAGTTTTTTTTTATAGGTTAGCTGTACGTATTTTACTGTTGTATAATATTCTTTCCAACGAAATTAAAAAAAAAATCTAATGTCATTATTGTTTTATTTTATCTATGACATATTACTTGCGCGGCAAAGTGAACAAGTAAACACATTTTACTAAAAGTTTTGTTGAATACAAATTTGATATATTTTCTTTTTCTGAAGAATATAAATACTTTTGAGGTAAGTGAATATATTATTTTCGCTATAATATAATTATTTTTTATATATCTGATTTCTTTATGGCCTTAATGCCTGAAGTATCAAAATTGATACCTGGTTTTTTTTCTAAATAAATATGTAAAATAAATATTGTGATTTTTTTAGTTATTTTTCCCTTCATCTAGACCCTCAAGCAAACACAGTAATATTAAAAAAAAATCACTTTCGTAAATCAGGCTACTAAGGGTTAAACGAAAACGCAACGATATTCTATTCATTCTTCCATCGATCTCTGAAAGCAAACTGGAGAAATCCGCATAGCCGAAGGAGTCGGCGACTCGGATCCGGCAACAGGTGAATCCGAGAGACGAAGATCCACTTTAAATGCCCGCCTCGCGGCCTACAGACTTATTGCCGATCGACATTCGTTAATTAAACGCGCGCGCTCCTAGGTGTCCAGGTGAGACTACAGTCTCTCGGTTCCCATCAGCAACGCCGCACCGCTCCGCGCCCGGTTTCGCAGAAGCGAGACAAGAAGAATGTAGTCTTGTCATCGGGTTACTGATGGTACGGTACTTTCGAGTCCCCGGCTCGCTTCGCGTTCCTCGAGAGGCCGCGAGCGCGCGCACGTGTCCACCCGGCGAGCGTTAATTATGCGAGCGGAGTGCCACGCGACTGACTCTACCGTCTCTGAATTTCGCGCCCACGGTGTGGATGCTTTTCCCCTGGGAAATATGAAATCCCGTTGCAGAACCGCGAAACTCCGTCGTAGGCTACGAATGCGGTAAAAGTCGAATGGCGAACGTATTTTACATTATGCCACTGCATGAACGATCTCCGACTAAAGAGTATCACGTAAGTTGTTGAATTAAGTATGTTTTAGCGGTCGTAATTCACTGAATTTTTTTGAATAATATATTAGAAGAATAATAGATATTTGAACAATAGTTACCATGTTTTAACTATTATAAACAGAAAGATTGCATCCAGAGTTTCGAGATGGAATTGTGTTAATTTTTCAATAACACCAGGTTTGTTGCTGAATTAAGTATATTCTAGGATTCATAATTAACTTAATATCATTAAATAATACATTGTTACGACGTTTGTATCTATTGTAAGCAAACAAACTTAATCGAATCTTGTATAGATTGTATCAGGAATTTAGGGGATGAAATGGTATTGAGGATCATGACGCTATAAGACAAGCTAGTAAACATTCTTGCCATTTTGGAAATACTTGAGAAGACATTTCAACATACGAAAGAATTAAAGAACTGAATTGGATCGTATCCTTTTTACTAATTAAATCGATCATCCCTTAAATAGATCATCGACTACTCGAACAAACCTTGAAGCGGAGAGAATATAATTCGTATTTCTCTTAAAATTGAAATCGAAACATTGCCGGTCCAGTAACCAAGGAAATATCTATTTTCGAAATAGAAAATTCCTAGATAACGTTTAAATTATGGATCGTAGTCTCGCGGCAGGTGGCGCGAGGGTGATTCGCAGCGCCGCGGCATAAATTTGCAGTCGTTCGGTCCCGAATGGCGGCGATAGGCGATCGCGAAGTGTCTCTCGTATGCATTTGTATCGCGTTAAACGCGCCATTTAGAAGCGGTCGCGACCGTTTAAGTGGCGAACGAGCGAGCGACGTCGCAACGCCGTTTTCTCCTCGCAGATTGCCGACCTTCGCCGCGCGAACGCGTCCGACCAAAGCTCGACGCCGTCGCCGGTCGCGACTCGGACACCCGGTATATATTTACATAGGGCTTTGCCGAGAGCGAGGCGAGACGACGCCGTTCCCGAAGCAGTGGACGGGCACCTGTACCACTACGGTAACCTGTCAAGCTGGAAGGGCAAGAAAGGGCCACGTAACAAAAGCTCTTGCCCGGGAGAACGCCTCTTTACCTGCTTCACGTCCGACGAATCTCGACCTAGGCGTGCCGAGCCACGAAACTGGTGGATTTTCGGCCGGTGAAAACGCTGAATGGCCAAGCCCGTCGCGTTTGTTCACCCTCGCAGGTGCGGCCGGCCAATTGTCGCTCGAGAATTACGACTTCCATTTTTAATGAAAAAACGCCGGTTCTTGGAATCGTATTTCTCGAGGTTGACTATTGTTGTCGTCGATTACGAAAATTTTAATAAAAAGGAAAATCTCACGAAAGATTTACACTTTTGAAAGAGAAACGGTACAGCTTATTTTAAATCGATACATTTTAGTATTAAGTAGCATAACTCAGTATATTTTATATCATCTAATTATTTTCATTACATTATTTTGGATCATTTTAACGCGAGAGGTAAACAGTTGCTTCAATACCTAACTGCGAATTTGTTTTTAACATTTCTTTAAAGTTCTTATTATTGTACAACAGTAAAAATTGTTCGCGTTTTTAATGTCAAGAGCAAGAACATTGATAAAAGAATAAAAATAGCATCATATCTATACCACTTCGGTCTAGTCTTTTTTAATGCTCGGTTTATCGACTACAAAAGTCAGTGTTAAACTTCAGACAGTTCCTAGCAGATAACGTAACTTATTTAGCCCGCGTATTAACGTCGATCTCAAAGAACTATCATCATCAAGGAGCAGAGAACGATCGCCGTGCGTCTCTATCTTCGAAACAAGAGTCCAGAACGAAGAGCGTCGATCGCTAAGAATAAACGCTCTTCAACTGGGCTGGCCTACCTCGAAGCAAATATCGACGCCTTCGTGGAATTATCGTAATTGCCCGCGGAATTGCATATCTTCCAGATAACGCGTATCTGCCGGTGCCGTGAGCGACGAATAAACACCGCGATTAAAATCCTCCTGCACCGGAAGTGGTCTTCTGCCGTAGGTGGCGCGTCGTCCGAGAAAGAGAGCGTTCGCAAAACTTATCCACCGGAGTGCGTGCCACCGAAGAATTCCGCATCGCAGCCAGAAGTGAGCCGGGCTGCTCCCCGTCGAGAGGAGGAATTTTCGAGAAACGTCGGCGAGGTAAAAAGAAGACGCGCAACTGAGTTACGAAGCGGAGGACGAGATTTAATGAAGGGATAAAAGGTCGGACCGTCCTTTTAAGCCCGACGGAACAGACAGGGCAGAGAGCGGCGGCTCGAAAAATCGTGCGGAGGAAACGCCGAGTTAAAATAAGCCCGGTTCCCCGTCTATCTCTCTCGGTCTCTCCTCCGGAAAGAGAGCAGGACTCGTCGTCTTCATAAGACGCCGCCGAAAATACACGGGCGCCTAATAGAGGGGCGCCCGGCACCGAGGAGTTTATGCCCGGCCAAACAAACCGAAAGGGATGAAAACGAGGAACCGATACGCGCTCTAAGTGTGAATTACGAGCGCGCATAAGCTCTCTCGTGAAAATAAACGGTCGGTGCCCGTTTTCTATTTTCACTGCGCCAACGAAACAGAATCGTTCCGATCCTTCCTCCCCCCCCCCCCCCCCCCCTCCCGGTTGCGTATCGCAACGGGACCGGAAATAGACCGGTGGAAAATAATCGGCCGTCGTCGATCCGAACTCGGTCATCGATGGCATCCATGAATTTCACGGACAATTTGCAACAGCAATTGCCAGCGTCTCGGGGCGGGACAGCTGCGAGACCGGCGTCCTCTCTCTCTCTCGTCTGAAACCGAGGTATTCTCCCGTTCGGATGGATGGAACGTGGGCTATGGGCCCGACTCAATTGATCGAAATTGGCTAATTCGACCGGGGATGCTAGCTCGCTCCCAATGCGGTTAATTAACCGGTGTATTGACCTGCGGGAACTAGCCGAGCCGGTTACTTTGTACGTCCATCGAGTTGCTGAAGCGATTTTCGGTGAATTATAACGTGTGATCATGTGCGGAGGAGGTATCCTTGCGTGGACCGTCGCTGTTGTTATTCTAGATTCATTTCGCTCCTTCTAACCACCTACGGAATATTC
>NW_027586005.1:0-1569 GCF_028453695.1 Augochlora pura
GGCCAGGCGACTCGAGTAGTCGCGCGCGGCTTCGAGTAGAACCTAGGAGAACCGAGCGTCGACGAGCAAAACAGGCGGCTAGGGAGAGAGAGAGAGAGAGGGAGAGAAAGAAAGAGAGAGAGAGAGTGTGAGAGGAAGAGAGTAGAGGGAGGTGAGGAGAAGGAAAGGCAAGAAGGAACGAACGGAAGAGGAAAAAGAAATAGGCGAGTGGCGACGGTATTGGACGGTGCGTCGTTAACGGTAACGACAGCCACCGATTGTCCCAACGATGCCGGTCTCCGCCGTCGCGTTTCCACCCCGCCGTCCGCCTTCCGCTATCCGCTATCCGCCCTCCGACCTCCGACCACGCCGCACCCACCTCGCCGCTCCTCTTTCCGCCGAGCTTCTCTTCTCTTCGCTTCTCTTCTCTCCGCTCCGCTCCGCTCCGCTCCGCTTCGTGCCGCGCCACGCCGCGACGACATTCGGCCTCGAGCCACCTTATTGCCGCGATAAATATAGAGCCTACTCCTTGAAACCGTCTACCCGTTCCACTTGGACTTTCTTCCTTCCTCCAGCCCTCCGTTCGTTCCACCCTCCTCCCTTTTTTCTCGCCGGTCGCCTCCCTCTCGTCGCCTCCCTCTTTCTCACCTTTTCACCTCCTCGCCCCCTGGACACGCGTACCCGCCTTCGGAATCCCTCGCGGAGAAGTTTGTCGAACCGAACAAACACTCACCTCCGAGCCGATACCAGGAGAGACAGAGAGAGAGAGGGAGAGGGAGAGACACGGGCTTCCCCGTTTGTTCACCCTTCGGGTCGCCGCCGACCCGGCCGGACGTCCGGCTCCTCCGTGTCGCGGCTTCTGTTCTTTCGGAGACGCGATGCCTATCCTTTCGAACGTTTCGGTCACTGGAACGGTTTCTTAGCTGCAGATTCGATCCACGCCGAATTACTCTGTAGATCGTCTCGCGTGTTCGGTTTACGTTGGATCGATCACCGGTGAGACGTGTTCGGCTGCCAATGTAATTCCGAGGTTGGTGATCGAGGTTCCACCGTGTCTGCTAGGATCTGACCAGAATGCGATCGTATTCGCGTGTATTGCTTTATGCGATTTATTTTTAACAATTCTGAAATGTTATTGCTACCCTCGCGCATAGTTGCGACGCGATTGTTGCGCGTAGATCGGCGAAGTTGCGTAGAGGAGCCGGTCACTCTGAAGCGACCGATTGCTATTTTTTCGGGCAAAGATTGAACCCTTTGCACTCCGTTGTCCCCGCTCAGGGGACATCGTAATGCTAGTATACGACTAAACATAAAAGTTTATTAGCGATTTGCAACTATTTCTCGATGTCTATAAATTCATATAAATCGACTGTTATTGTAATAATATTATATATAAATATACATATGTAAAGAAAGTACACTTTCTTTAAATCAAATCAGCCGCGCTTCATTAGCCCAGCGCGACCTCTAATCGATATATATCGATGCTCAACGAGCGATATCAAACATAGAGAGGTGACGTGAGCGAACACGTGTGGAAATGTAAAAGTGACATTATAAAATAAAATACAATAATCGACCTAGGAGGAA
>NW_027586006.1:0-1568 GCF_028453695.1 Augochlora pura
TCGCGCGAGGCTTTAGTATTATTTACTGACGCATGTTATTGACTCTGTCTCCGTTTCGTACTGGCTATAGTACGTGCAGATGGTATCGTTACTGGTTCTGCGGATTTTACGCATTTATGGCAGAAACGAACAGGTGTAATTTAACCCTTCGTCTGTGGATGCATTCTCGGATTGTCAAACATTAAAAGAAACGAAGCGATATAGACGGGATCGGTGATTGGCTGCCGCATCGAAGAAGATAATTAACCAGTTAACTGTGGCGCCCTCATTTAAAAGTGCGCACAGTTTTGTGTCGTCAGAATCGAGCCACGACGTGTATATTCGTCAATAACAGAGTAAGTTGCGCTGCAAAGATATTGGATGAAAGAGATGGGTTTATTTTATAAAAATAATATTTACGCACTTGAAATTCTTACGTCGCACTGTACTTATTTGATAAGAACCGCCGACACTTGGTAAGATATGCACTGACACACACTTCTTGGGGTTTGATACAGCAAGATGAAGATCAAGATCACCGAAAACTCAAAGTTGCTGCTCTGCTCGCGAGTTAGCTTTCTAGTTTATAAATCCACTTTTTCACTTTTGCCTTTGCCCCTTTTAGGTTAACATCGAAAAAAACGTTATCATCGCACATAAATAAATTCATTATGCGAACTGGTAAACTTTTTCAACCAGTGCATACGGGGACGCATGACATCATCTCAAACTGTTTATATTTTCTATTTGTTCGTTTTATTTCGGCATAGCCTCAAAATATTCTAAACATCTTGAAATTTGAGAATATGTTTTGTTTTTCTCAACAATTGCAATTTAAATAGCTAATGGTCACTGATTTATACGCATGACGAGTATACTCGCCAATACACCAAATTTTGTCACTTCTCCATGACGAGTATACTCGTCAATCACAGTTAACTGGTTAAAAAACTGTAGATAGGATGTGAGACAGTTGATCATCAAAAATAATACTTATATTTTAATAGGACAGAAACTATGTACAAACAACTTGTTGAATGATCGACGGTTGACGGAATTTTGGTTTTAGTCTTGTCGCTCCGCTAAAACGTGGAGGTGAAAAACCCCTCCACAAAGATTTTATAAAAATAGAGGGGCAGTGAACCGACCAATTACACAAATTTATCAAGTGGTCCGATGGAGGATTGGTTCGGCAGCCCAGCGCCAAAAATTCGTGACGTCATTGACAATGACGTGCGCTGTATTTCTTAAAAATTGTGAGAAATAAAACTGCCGAGCCCCCTTTGCGCCCTGTACGGGTTTAGGTCACGTCGATTGCCAGGAGGACGGTACGGCCGCGTTAGCCATCCCAGGTGTGTAGTCTGGTACTATTCGTCCGTACCAGTGTCATAAAGTAATCAAGTCATTAAATGAACATTAAAAATCGACTATCAAACATGGCAATAACCAAATTGACCGTAGCCTAAACCCAGACGGAAAGACGGGACGGTACGATCGTATATAGCGTCTTAACAATCTTAAAGAATAGTAAAAAGAAGCTACCAACCATTTTTGCGAACTTTATGCATTAAAACAGGCTATTAAAACAA
>NW_027586007.1:0-1568 GCF_028453695.1 Augochlora pura
CTCTATTACCCTAGCGTTCTAATATTGCAACGTACCATTATTGCATCGCTGATTATTTAACTATTCTTTAAATCTACGATGCACAAGGTGGCAGTAGAAATGCTAAGAAATCTTGTCGAAATTTAAATGTATATGTATATTTAATATTAACCCTTTCAGTACCGAAGAACGATATATCGTCGATGGCTACTCTCGAGCAAATATTGTTTTCTTAATATTTTTAGTAAATCACGATTTCATTTCTTGTTTCTTCTCGCTTCTTGAATTTGGTGATTTTCAAGTATTACAGAATTCTTGTAATTTCTTACCAAAATTTTATCATATTACATCAACCGAGGTTTGCACATTTTGCTCGGGTGAATGTGATCTTTTAGTTGACATTAAAATGGTTAAATGTATATTAACGAAAATAGAGAAAAGAAAAGGAAGGGGTTTGTTATATGAACTTCTAGATGAAAATATAGCGTCCCAATTGTTTCCGATTGGAACGTTTTCCTCGCGAGAATCGCGCGGAATTTCTTCTCATTAACCTGATTGAGGTACCGACGTTTATTTAACGGCTACAATGTATCCGTGTAATTTCATCCCTTGTAACGGACTAGCAACTTGTTGCTACCAATTACTAGCAACCTGTCAACGGGCGCAGCAAATTACAAACGTGTTGCAGAGCAAGCGCGCTCGCGCTCGCTCGCCTAGGTAACAATGCACCGTGATCCGGCGGGATTGTTCGCATACTTGCATACTAAAAATTCGGTGCGCAAATTGTCGCCGGACCTCGTTTGTCTGTTCTCGTCAATTTTTCGCAGTCGCTTTCTCTCTCTCGCCCTCTCTCTCTTTCTCACTCTCTCTCTCTCTATTTATCTCTCTCGCAACGCGATTGCTTTACTTTACTACGCGAGACTCTCACCCGTAAAAATTAGCCGCGACGCGATACAAAGTGAGCTCTACTATTGTTGACATACTTCTTAATAGAGGAATAAATTGGAGCATTGTTACGCGACATTTATTTATTTATTCCTTTGGCGTTACTACTTTGTGTTCATTTGAGACGAAATTGTTTTTATAATCGGGATGATAGAATATTGATTGTTAATCTGTGATGAATAAAACGTCGATTGGAGATTATATTTCTTCAATTTGTTAGTTTTTCAATTTCGAAAAATATCAATATAAATAAAATAAAATATCAATAAAATGGTTTTTCAAAATCATAAACGGCTAAGAGATAAGCCTGCATATTTATATAAATACAGCCACTTAGAGTCACTTATAGCGTAGCGCGGAAGAAACTTATCGGACAGCCATAGCAATTTTGTTTCATTTAACCCTTTGCACTCGAGGCTTTTTAACTGTAAATATGAAATAATATTCCTGACTCATAGTATTTCTATTCTATGCAATAAAGTGCACTTTTATGCGTACGAAATTGATTTTTGCAACTCGTAGCAACAGTTTCACTACTCAACAATTTTTCAAATCTAAACCTTATTGTTATAAAAATTATTTTGGAACGTAATAGAATGATTCTAGTGGTGCCTCAGAGTCACCATTCGAGTGCAAAGGGTTAA
>NW_027586008.1:0-1567 GCF_028453695.1 Augochlora pura
TAAGTATATTTTTAATTAGGTTGACGATTTTATAAATTCGAGGGATGAAATAATTTTCCCCCCTTTTTAAATTGCACAGCTGTTAAACGGCAGAGCAAATGCACTTTCGAGCGAGTGTTTTTAATTCTGTACGTTCAGAGGTAGATACGCCGCGGTTCTTTTTCTTTTCTGGAATGGAGATCGCGGTACAAGTATATTTTTAATTAGGTTTACGATTTTACGAATTCAAGGGGGTAAATAATGTCCGCCCCGGGGGGGAACTAAATCGCGGCCGTAAATCCACCTTTTGCCACAGATATTTAATTCCCGACGTTCACGGAGAAATATATATATAATATATAATATATATAATCTTGTTTCTGGCATTAAAATCACGGAAACAAGTTTACTTTCAAACGCGTTTACAATTTTATAAATTCAAGAGGGCAAACAATTAGTCGTTCACGGAAATTATATCCTGCGCGTAGTAAATGCCGACGCATTTTTCCGCGTTCCGCGTCGGCGGGCATGAATAATTTTTGTCTTTGCCCGCTGCGAAATCACAGCTCTCGCCTCTGTTTATCTGCAAATTGATTTTTAATTTTTTCAGAATGACGTGTAAACGCGTATCCGTTTGGATGAATTTATTTTTATACACACATACATATATATATACATACGGAATATTATTAATTGAGCAACGTAAATAATTTCTGCGAGATCGCAAAGTAAATGAACTTTTAATCGTGTTTCAATTCTCTCCGCAGAGGGGGGGGACGCGAACGATTTTGTCTTTGGTAACAAATGCCCGGGAAATATTTATTCTACGGTTGATTTTCAATTTTTGTGCATTAATGATTACGTTTAAATATGTGATGTTGCTGTGTGAACTGATTCTTCAGTATGCTTTTTTGTATTGTTTGAGAGAAAATGTTTTGGGATGAAAAGATCAACGAATCGACTATGCTATGCTATATGCTATGCTATGCTATGCTATAGTATACTATACCATAGCATACTACACTAGTTTATGTTATATAATATTATGCTATAGAATATTGTACTATACTATGCTGTGCTCTGCTATACTATACTATACTAAGCTCTGATATACCATACTATACTATACTATTTTATATTATATAATATTATACTATACAATGCTATACTATGCAATGCTATGCAATGCAGTGCTATGCAATGCTATTCAATGCTATACAATGTCATGCTGTGCCACATTTTATTATATTATACTATATTATTATCAAACGTGGACGCCATTAGACACTAGCCACGCATAGGACGCATAAATCTTCGACCGCCCGCCCCCCCCTAATTAATCCAACGAATTAATCGGCAAGCAGAGACTCGAATTTCCACCAATTATCCGGGGCGAACAGTTCGGTTAATAATTATAAAATAACCGCGGCAAAGCGGCCTTGGTTCGCGATCCGCCCCGGTGATTACAAGGGGCCGTGTAATAAATCGTTCAATTAATAAAACTCATTAATAACGCGGCTCGTCCCGGCAAAGAAGCAGCCGCTAATGGGTGCCGCGAAAGAATCCCCATGCGTTTAAGCGGAACAAA
>NW_027586009.1:0-1567 GCF_028453695.1 Augochlora pura
TTTTATTGCCTGAGAAGTACTGAGTAATTTTCTCCTAAAACTGAGGGGTGGTTCATTCGCTTCTTCTAGTACAGTTAGAATTGGACTTGTTTTGTAGGCTCCTGTTGCGATTCTTAGAGCCGCATTGTGTATGCTATCTAGTTTCTTGAGGGTGGTTTTGCAAGCTGAATTATAGATGACTGAACCATAATCTATCTTGGCTCTGATGATTGCCTTATACGTGTGTATTAGCAGCAGATAATCTGCTCCCCAAGTATTTGCTGCTGTTATTTTTAGAATATTTAAGCATTGTATGCAATCTGTTTTTAGGTTGGTAATGTGTGGTTGCCATGTGAGTTTGCTGTCAAATGTCATACCCAGGATTTTAAGCGAGTTTACCTGTTCGAGTTCTGTCTTTCCAAGGAATAAATTAATTTTTGGTGTCTTGTGTTTTTTAGAGAAAATTATATACTTGGTCTTAGTTTTGGAGAATTTGGTGCCTGATTTGATTGCTCAGTTTTGGAGTTTATTTAGGAAATTTTGTAATATAGATTGTGTTGTAGCTGCACTTTTTCCTTGCTATAAAATGGTCATGTCGTCTGCAAATAAGTAGGCTTTAACTGGAGCGGATATTGTTGAGAGGATGTCATTTATTGCAAATTAAAAATAGGGTAACACTGATTACAGAACCCTGGGGTAGTCCATTTTGAATTGTTACAAGTTTCGATAGTGTGTTTTTAACTCGTACCCTTATTCGTCTCTCTAGTAAGAAATTTTCTATAAATTTGAATAAATTTCCTTGGAGTCCTAGCTTTTTAAGAATGGTTAGGGTTCTTTTTCTGCATATCATGTCATATGCTTTTTCATTGTCCTTTGAGATCAATGCCGTGTGTTGTTTGTTTATCCAGCTGTCGTGTATGTGTGCCTCTATATTAATAAGTTGGTCCATAGTGGAATGAAGGGCTCTAAAGCCACTTTGAAATGGAGAGATTATCTTGTTAGATTCAAGAATCCATCGGAGTCTGCTGTTGATCATTTTTTCCATTATTTTGCATAGCGTGTTGGTAAGGGATATGGGGCGATAGCTTTCAGGTGATGTAGGGTCTTTTCCCGGTTTAACGATCGGGACGACTGTAGCTTCTCTCCACATATCTGGGAAGATGCCATTTTTCCATATTAAATTGTAAATTTTTAACAGAATTTTTAAGCCGTTACGGGGCAATTGCTTTATAAACTTATTTGGTATACCGTCAAGTCCGCGGCTGGTATTTTTACATTTTTGGAGTACATTCGTTAGTTTATCTAGTTTAAATTTTTCGTTTAGTAGTTCGATGTCATTAGCGCTGATCGTAGAAGTTTTTTCGGTTATGATGTTTGATAGGTTTGCTCCGTGGAATATGAATTCTTTGTCGTAGCTTTGATCACTTGAGCTTTTAGCAAAAGTTTCGGCTAGTAGGTTTACGATTCCGTCCTGTTTTGTTGTTGTTGAATGGTCAGGCATGATTAAGGCAGTAATGTTATTTTTGTGAGAAGAGCCTTGCATTGCTTTAAGCTTGTTCCATATGATTTTGGTAGGAGTGGTGCTGTT
>NW_027586010.1:0-1566 GCF_028453695.1 Augochlora pura
GGAGTTTTTTTGTGGGAACCAAAGTCCCAAGCAAACTCAACTACTTGGCCTATTTTACGTTGCCCTGGCAATGTTTTTTATTGGGTATATACAGTCCGCTAATCCCCCTGCGCTACGCAGTGAGGTGTGACGTTCCCCCTCCGATCGCACGAGCCTCGTTGCGAGAATCGTGAGGAAACAAAGGAACGCGTATAAGAAGGTACAATCTAATTTATTTCTTATTTCTCGTTTGTCAATAGGCGCCCAAGGCATTGACCTGTCAGGCAGGGGTGTACGTACAAAACCAGCCAGGAAGAGACGACCACAAGGAGCGGTGCTGGCTGGGACCCCGACCACCGGACATGTAACGGGTTGTACGACGCCACCAGGGCCAAATAAACGGCGAGTCCTTTTCAGGGCTCGTGAAGGAAATAAACGAATTGTACCGATTGATATCTCCTTGCTCTAATCCATGTCCCTCGTATCCGGACCCAAATAAAAGAGCGGCGGTTTTCCGAGGACAGGAAAAAACCGAAAGCTTTTTTAAACAAGCTTCAACAGCGAAACAAGTGGCAATTTGATAAACCAGGTCGTTTAATGATTGATACACTTGTAGTTATCCGCGAAGATAATGTTCCACCGTTAAGATGGCGTCTTGGACGAATAATAGAATTGCATCCAGGATCAGATGGAATAATGAGAGTAGTTTCGATCAAGATTTCTGAAGGAGTTATAAAAAGACCTGTCGCTAAAGTTTGTATTCTGCCAATAGATATTCAAAATATCGATGTAACACTTTATTTTATCGGACAACGAAACAGTTTATTTACACAAAACAAAACAAATATACACACGATTCTAACTACTGCGCTATGAAACTGGTACAGAGAACCGAACTCGCACGGAGAGACTGACGGGTCGTCTCGGCCGCGGCGCGGATCGTTCCTTGGGTCAAGGCGTAACACCTATCTACCAAGATACAGTCTTTGCTGAGTAAGGTGTGCAGAGAGGTCAACTTTATCCGCATCTACTCTCTACACTGCCTTGTTCAAAGATTGTCGCAAAACTGTTTTTTCCTAGCTGAGAGTGCCCTTTTTATACCCATTTTGGGTTCCAGCCCTGACCAATGAGGTACCGAGTCTTGTACTTTTTATGACTCTCGGTACATGCTCCGCCGCGCGTACGGCCAGCGAGCGTCGCCGGCGTACCGAACTCGTCACGTATCGAATATTTTATGTACAAAAAATCTTAAAATTAACGTCGCGCTACAAAGTTCATTATATTTAAGTATTTGTATCCATGCGAGATTTATTTGCGACACGGTAGAATGGATCGTATGTTCAAGCTTGATTACTTTTGAACGCCGGTGCGTTCAAGGCGGGCGGGATGTTAGGTTTTATGCACATCCATAGGAATAGTTTGACAGATTGCCGGCAACTTAGCAATTAAGTTATAAACGTATTAAACCATTGCCGGCAAACGAGCGCCAGATGTGGGCTGTTGACCGGACTTTCGCCCGGTCATAAAATAACAGCTCTGCGTGTTCGATTCCCACAAGATAAAAGTCGATGGCTTCTCCTTACTCAG
>NW_027586011.1:0-1566 GCF_028453695.1 Augochlora pura
TCCCGTAATCGAAACATTCACTTTCGCGCCTCCCGAACAAAGCGCACTAAACTATACCATTTTTCAGGGTTTCAGATCGTAACGAGATAATTCGCAGCGTCTAGCGGTACACGGTTGAAATCATACTGACCCGTTCGCAACCCCCCCCCCCCCCCCCCCCCCCCCTCCTCCTCCTCTTGGACACGAAAGGGTAATTGTTTCTCGCTGCCGTTGGTCCCCGGGTTCACGGGTTAATTATTGACGCCGAACATGGAATTAATTAGCTCGGCCCGGTGCGTTTTACAAGGGGAGACGCGAGAGAGGAGAGGAGAGCGCGGCGGCGATGAGCTAACCGCGGGAATCGTCGCGGAGAGATGTCACAATTTCCACGCGGGAATGTTTATTCATGATCACGATTAGCCGCTTCGCCGCGCGGCCCGTCCTCGCGCGCCGTTCCAGGCAAGCGCGGCTCGTGAATTTTGATGGGCCATTACTTTCTCGTTCTTGCGAATATCGATCCGATCTCGGTGCACGATGCCGCGAGTGCGAGAGAGGGCTCGCGGAATCGATGGGCTCGGGGGGAGAACCGTTCGACGGCTCCGCGAAGAAAACGCGTACGCGGACGCGGCGGGTGCTCGCGTCACGGGACTTTTATACGATTTTAACCCTTCGGACTCGAGTGGTGACTCTAAGGCACCGCTGAAATTATTCTATTTCTTTCGAAAATAATTTTTGCGACATTAAAGTTTAGATTTGAAAAAATTGTCAAGTAGTGAAACTGTTGGTAGGAGTTACACGAATCAATTTTGTATGCGTAAAAATTAATTTTTAGACGACTTTTAGACGAAAGGGTTAAACATGCGTGTGCGTTTATGTACATATACTATATTTATATATAGTATACTAAGATAGTATATAATATTATTGTAAGAAATATAAAATACTAATATAATGTATAGAATTATTGTATTATAATAAATATAGTATACTGATATAATATAAATTGCAATATTACTATAATAAATATAGAATACTAATATAATACATTATATTATTATAATAAATATACTATACAGGATTATTATTATAACTCCCATAATACTGATACTATATTTAATAACATACATTATTACAATTTAACATCATTACTCCAATGGTATTAACCTTAATTTCCAAGGTAATTCGATTATAAATATAAAAAGGTTACAACTACACTAAAAGCTCGACACTTGAATTCTACATTCTCCAAAAAAGTATAATTAACCAATTTGTCCAGCAGTGAGCATCGGTCAATTCACATCGCGAGAAATACTTCGAAAAATCTCGCTGAATTTCTCGATCACTGTTAGCCGTCAAAGTCCACGTTTTTCATTCTATTTTTTTTTGTCGGAATATTGTTACGACATCGTACACGCGAGCCAGTCATTAGCGCGAGTCTCGATTCGAGCCATCAGTGCAATCGCATGTAACGCAAGTAACGGAATCGACGGAGAGGCGCAAACCGGAAAACGCGGTGGACGCGTTTCGGAATATCGACGCGTGCCGCGACTCTCTAGGCTCTTATGGACACCATGGCCAAGGAGGGGA
>NW_027586012.1:0-1566 GCF_028453695.1 Augochlora pura
TCTGTGATTAGTGCTATATGGATATTGTTTTTCTGTAGTACGTGTGAGAGTTCTAGTCTCTTGGGAAGTAGAGACTCTGCATTCCATAGGAGAAGGTTAGGGAGGCGGGCCATTAATTGAAGGAGTTATATATTATTAGGAAAGCTTGGAATTTCTGTGCGTCCGTGGTGCACGTCATGAGTTTACTTTCGAGTAGTTTGGCTTTTTCTAGCATCAGGTTGATGTCTACGAACTGGCCTATCCTGGAGAAGACGTCAGCCGCTTCTGAGAATTGATTGGTGGGTTGGTGCTGGGTTGGTGTGGGTATTTGTGTGTTGTTGGAGTTGGTGTTAGTGTTTGTGTTTGTTAGGGCTTCCCGGTATGATCGGGTGAGTGGTTTTGGTGGTGGTGGAGGGAGTAATTGGGACGGGGTGGGGGTGGGGGGGATGATTGGTCTAGTGGTTGGAGTTTTTCTGGTGATATATTTAAGTAGGGAGGGACACTGGGAGTAATTTGCCGTGTGGTCGCCGTGGCAGTTTGCGCAGGTGGCTGGGGTGTCTTTTTTCTTTGTGCAGTCTTTTGTCAGGTGTGAACCTGCACATTTGACGCACTTTGGTGGGAGATTACAATTCCTTGAAGAGTGTCCAAAGGCTTGGCATCTGAAGCATTGGGTGTAGTTTTTTTTTGAGAAGAATTTTTCCCAATACACTCTTGTGTAGAAAAGGTGCCCGATTTTGTTAATGGTGTTAAATGTGGTTCCGTGGCCGAAGGTGATTTTATAGATGACATGTTGTAGCTTGGGACCATCTGGTTTGCTACCGAGGGGTGTGATGATGGTTGGCTTAAGCCCGAGTGATTCAATTTCGTTTTGTATGTCGGAGATTGACATGTTTGGTAGTCCTCTTAGGACTACAACGAGAGATTTTTCCTGGTTAGGGGTGAAGGTGTGGAAAGGTTTATCGGCTTTCCTGAGTTTGGATTGCAAGTCGTGATAATGGTTTGTGTTGGCGAGGGAGATTTTGACTTTGTCGCCCAGATATTTCACTGTAAAGTTAGGGCCGTAGTCGGCGAGAAGGGCCTGAGTGAGGGTTTTGATGTTTCCATCAAAGTTATTTATATAGATTGGTGGCGGTTTAGATGTTGGGTTTTCATCGTGTTTTGGCGGAGTGGAAGGGGAGGGGGAGTTGTTTTCCTGCTCTATTGGGGTTCGGTTGGAATTGCTGGCGAAGGATGCCAGGATATCAAACCTGTTTGACGTTTTCACGTTCGCTGTCAACATGTTGTCGTCGGCGTCTTCAGCTGGGTTTGGATCTATGTCCGAATGGAATCTCCTCGTGGCTGGCGGGGCATCTGAGAAGTTTGCCGTGCGCTTGCGCGGCAGTGGTTGAAGTATTGTCTTTCTGGTTTCGATCTTGTACTGTGGTGTTTCGTGGTTATCCCTGGATTGAATTAATCTTGTTGAGACTTTTTGACACTTTGACACTTTTGACACTTTTCGCTTTTAAAAAAGCGGGTGGCGTTGATTCGAGGCACTGTATACACACTGGGTTGCTGAGACAAGTTTCCGTGAGCGTGGTTGCCTGCGTC
>NW_027586013.1:0-1566 GCF_028453695.1 Augochlora pura
GGGGTGATCGGGGAACAGAGTTTGGACAATATTGTCCATTGTCTCCGTATCCCTTGGTCCATCGTTGGTGAAGGCTCCTAATTTCCGGGTGACGATCTTGTATCCCCGCCCCCACGGGTCGTTGTCCACGTCTTCTGTCAGCCGCCTCCAGCATAGGTGCTGGCTAGCTCTTATAGCCCGTCGGAACTCCTTTTTAGCCGAATTATAGTGAGCGGTCTTTTCTGCCGGGTCAAGGTCGCTTCTCCGTGCTCTTTGCGCCAGTCTTCTCGCTCTGAGACACTTTTTCCTGAGCTCTGCGATCTCGCTGGTCCACCAGTACGCGGGACGTCTGCGATGCGTCGGCCTCTTCTTTGGGACCGCCTCGTTGCAGGCCCCCCGGATCATGTCCATGGTCGCGCTAACCAGACGGCATGCTCTCTCTCTCGGAGCCGTTGCCGCGGGAGAGCCCTCCAGGGCCCGCTGCCTCCGTTCAAGAGTCAGGTAGAGGAGTTCAAAGTTGATTTCATCCACGTTCCACCTAGCCGGTCGGTCGCGCGTCGTCTCTGTCCTTGGGGCGTGATGTCTGACACTGTATGTTATATACGTATGGTCACTGGCGGTAAAGTCCTCCATCACGCGCCAGCCCTCCACACGTGTCGTCAGGCTTTCCGTAGCCATGGTGATGTCGAGAATCGTCTCCCTGTATCCCGGTCTTCGGAAGGTCGTCGTCTGTCCAGTGTTTAGGACAACTAGGCCAAGCCGCGATGCCATTTCCACCAGTCGCTTGCCCCTGGAGTCTGGTTGTTCCATCCCCCATTCCGGGCCTTGGCGTTGAATCGCCCGCCACCACAGCGCGATCTCCGCCCCCGCCCCGAAGGAAATCCTCTAGGGCGTCCAGCTTGATCTGGAAGTCCCCAATGGGCTCGTTCGGTGTAAAGTAGCAGCTGACGTAGACAGTGCTACTGCTGCTCACCCAGGTGTAGCCTCGTCCGGACCCGTGTCGCTCCACGGAGAGCATGCGCGGGTTTGGAATCCATATTCCCGCGGTGCCTAGGGTGTCCTCGTACCAGCCAGGTTCATTCCTGTTTTTATACTGCTCGCTGATTAGTACGATATCGATGTTCTTCTCGCAGCAGAGCTGTACCAACAGGTCATGGGCCCTCCTACTCCTGTTCAAGTTACCTTGGAGCACGCTAACCATTAACGGTTTGCCTTCTCCAGGGCAGCACGGAACACTCTGCAGGAGCCGGACCCCGCGACATGTCCACACTTGCCAGCGTTTGTTTGTATCTCGTTGCATAGGAAGCACTGCGGGCTTGACTTGCAGGCTGCCGCTTTGTGATCTGCAAAACCGCATCTGAAGCAGAGGGTGCTTCGATCGGGTCCCTTACAGTTTCGACCATGATGTCCGTATCCCAGGCACTTGAAACATCTCTGGACCTCTCTGCGGCGCCTCACTCTGCAGTTTACCCACCCGATTTTGATTCGGGCGGTCAGCAGCAGTTTGGCAACGGCTGGTTCGTCGAGTAGTGCCACTGCTGCGCGCTGACCCTGCTTGTTTGGCCGGAAAAGGTTCACCTCCATCGG
>NW_027586014.1:0-1565 GCF_028453695.1 Augochlora pura
CGCGCGTTACGTTCGACTCAACGCGCAATTAGCAACAATAACGAACACCCGAGTTCCTGTTCCGCGCCCGGCTTCGCGGCGCTTTTCTTCTTCTCCTTCCAGCTCGTAGTTAATTAAACTCGAATCTCAATGATTTCCATTTACGTTGCAGGATTTGTTGGTTCTTCGTTGAATAAAAAGAACTAGTTTAATTTGTCAGGTTTTGAAAAGGTATTAGTAAAATTAATTGCACTTCTTGCCGAATATGATAAATAGAATAAGCAGAGGAATCGGTAAATCGGACACCGTGCGTTCAGCAGAGTATCCCGTTAAAAATTCTGTGACGCGAGGCTCGCGCAGATGCTCCATTTAGATAAACCGTCGGCGCGGCTGTGGACAGATCGTATCGGCCGTAACACGCAGTATGAAGCCGAAAAGGGATGCAGGGTGCACGGTGCCGGGCTTTTACGACACCTTGTTTCGTCACGCTCGTTTCTCGCGAGACGAAAGATGCCGATCTAGACGGACGTTTCGCTGTTTTATCTGCGAAGACTCTCTGTTCAAAAGTTCAACTTGTCGGTCACTGATCAAGGCAGATTCGCTGCGACAGAATTTTTACGACCGTGGTCTTCAATGATGAAGTTTCTCTCTCTAATAAAATAAAATTTCTGAATATTTGATATTCAATCGGCCTAGGTATAATCACGCGCGAATTCGCCGTCAGCGATGATTTTTTAGGATCGCCGATCACGCCGCAACTCCGGCGAAATAACGCGCGGCGGGAACGCGGCGGACCGCCGCATTTCACGGATATTTAATCCGGCGGAGTCGGTGGCCTTTCCCCGTTACGAACAAATTACTTGAAATTCCTGGAGCAGCCGCCTGCTCGCGCGCGCGCAGGGAATTTCAGTTTTATTATCGCCCCCCACCCCCGTTGTTTTTCCGGGGCCGATGAAATTCTCGCCGGGGCAAAATCCCATTAATATTCTTCATCGGGGAAAACTAAACAAGAGCTTCATTCCGCATTCATTGCTTCCCACCATTACGCGTGCGAGAGCCGTCGTGCGCGCGCGCGCGTTGCCCGTCACGGCCTTTAAACAATCCGCCGGCGCTTGTCCCCCCGCGGCTGTTTTTCGTCGGTCCGACAAAAAATACACAGCGTCGGGGAAAGAAGAGGAGGAGCGCTCACGGGCGGAAGACAAACGGTCTTTCAATCGGCCGGGGGTAGAAAACGCCGGTGGATCCGTGATTTCAATGAGAACGGCGTCCGGAGACGGAGAACTCGCCGCCGCGGTCCTCTGTTCCTCGTTGAATTTCAGATCGCTCTCATACGTTTTTCCGCGCTGGTATTTTCATCTTCGAAACGGTCTCGCCGACGTACCTTTATTCCTAACGGGGTGTTCCGCGGCAAATTGCGTTTTTCATTAACTTTATTTACGGTCTTCTCTTTCTTCTTCGCTCTTTTTCTTTCGAGCAAGCCATTTTAAACTCTCTTGAGATTAAGTCTAACGCGCGAAATCTTGACTCGGTAGCTTCATTATATTATACATAATTTTTACGATATGTGCCTTTATATATCTTGTAGA
>NW_027586015.1:0-6382 GCF_028453695.1 Augochlora pura
AAAAAAAAAAGAACGAGTAGGAAGAAGATTGATAGAGGCGAAATGTAACAGGAATCAGATACGGGTGCAGACTCAACACGGCCGTGTTACCTCAGCACGTGGCAACGGGACACTGACGACCGGTGACGGGGGTCGCGCGCGCACAGGAGATTCCGGCCGTGCACACCAATAGCCGTGTTTTACAGCGCGATAACGAGAGACCGCGCGGGGTCTGGAGATAGAGAGACACAAAAGCCGAGGACGACGAGGACACGGGAGCCGCTCCATCCCGCGATTGTTCGCACCGTTATCGGCCGATCTCTCGCTCGGCTGCACACGATATCTTCGGGAATGCTGATCTCGGCCGGGGGCCCGCGGACAGAAAACGCAGCGTCGAAATGAGACTGCGCGATGCACTTCCGGAATTCGACGCGGCCGTGCTCTTCTGTTCGAGAAACACGCTGGCTCGAGGATGTCACGTACGCGTTGCGTCGCCGCGGAACGCGAGCATTGTTTCTGCCGTGGTACAGAACACTTTGACACGTTCACTGCCGCGTCACCCAAATATGGGTGACACTAATTTTTGATCAATCTTGAAAATTCATTTTTATTCTAATATATTTGAATAAATTGAATTTGACCAGAATATTTCGAATGCGAAAGAGTTCTAATACCACCCCTTATGATAAATATTAATTTTCCAGCTTCGCTTTAATTAATTAAATTGTTTTAACTGTGCGAGTATTTTAGTGGTCGATTGTCGGCAGTCAACGTGTTAATTCCAGTCCTCTGTTATTTATTTATTTTGCACCAAACCTATCGAGATCTAAAAGCAGCAGAAATTGTCTCTCGAAATTTTTCACAATTTAAGTACACAACTGAGTAAAGAAACATATTCAACAATTTTTAAGATCAACTCGATGACTTCGATAATTATGAAATTAAATACGTGAAACCGATCATTTGACCGGCGGTGGTAGCTTTGGTGTTAACAATAGATTAACCATCAAAATGGCATGCCACTTTTTCCCACTTTTTCTCTTACGATTATTCAGGTGACACATAAATCTAATATGCTATTTATTCGATGTATGTATTTTTCACATTGTGTGCATGTTCAACACTAAAAAGACGGGAGCTTCAAGCCGGGAAAATGACTGCTTTTCGGCAATATAGATATAACACACATATCTAAATTAAATCAAAGACTAGGATTAGATACCCTATTATGATAATGAAAAATTTGTGTTAATAATTAAATGTAAAGCATTAAAATCAAATAATTTGGCGGCTTGATATTCTTATCAGAGAAACCTGTAGTCAATTGATGATCCACGATTGGAGAGACTTGTGATGATGTTTATGTATTGTCGTTTATAAAAATTATGAATATTTAATTTTTCGAATATTATGTTATTTTTATACCGGAAATGAAGGAGGGGGGGGGGGCAACGACAATGATTAATAAACGCATTTATACGTTGCAGAAAAAGTCACAAAATTATAAGAAGATGTGTCATTATTTACATAATTATTTTTCTAATTGAAATTGTAAAGCAGTCGAAATGACTTGCTTAGGCAATCTAGTGTTAAGTAAAATGGTTATGTGTTTGAGTAAAATGGTTATGTATTTACGTTCGAAAATAGATTTATGCGTATATATGTTATTCGATTAGAATTTGCACGTCTATACGTGCCGAGATGGTAATAAAATAATCTGCAAAAGATCGAATTCTACGATAGTTTGTTGACGTGTGCAGTTGATCGCTGACAGGAACGTAACCGGTCGAATTATTGTTACTAGTGTTATGAATTCCGAGGACCATGCGACACGAGATAATCGTGGACTACCGTGTGCCACGCGTAATCTCTGCAACGTTACACCGCTCGATTATCTGTACGCCCGGTCGTACTTTATTCTTGTAACATCCTGTATGTTATTACATTCGTAAGAAGCGACGCGGAGGAAACGATAGCGCTCTTAATCTTTACCCATCCAGTAGTGTCGTCGCTCCATTTACAGCGATCGTGTCTCTCGCGTTATGTTTATCAATTAGCCTATCGAATGCCTGCATATTCTAAGGATGCACTTATTTCGCGACACGGAGAAAGTGATCGCGCCAAATGTAAACGCCTGGAGTAACGGCGTCAACCCTTTACGAACGAGACTCGATATAATTCTATATAAATTATCTGTCTGCAATTTTATGAAATTCCATATAATCGTATATAAATTTATGTTACAAACATTTATATTATATTATGATTAAAATAATTTGCATACAAGATACTTGACGTATTTGAGAGAATCGCCTCGTTCTGTTACCTCACTCGGTCGAAAAAGGGTTAAATTAGTCCCGCAAAGGGTAAGAAATTAAGACAACGACCACGATGTTGATTACGTCGAGGAACGGCGTTCGAGAGAATCCGCGAGGCGGAGGGAAGAAAAGACGATTCGGTGACCACAAAGGCGCGCTGTTAACGCAGATTGCCCGATTGCAGGTACCGATGAATCACGTGGTTTCCGGAGTGCGTGTCCGCGGCCGTACAGCGGCTAATACCGAGCCCGCGCGTTGACCGAAGGAGAGACCCCCGCCGTGACTCATCGTCCCTTAAACGATCCCGAATCCTTCTCGTATAATCGGAACCATTGCCGATCGCCCGACCTTTTGAAAACAGTCGTTGTATCCCAAGCCGTTGAAAAGCACCACGTCGTCATCACGTGATTTCATTTTATGGCCTTCGGGGCGTTCTTACCATATTTCTACCCTGTCACCTTTATTCCTGAATTTAAGGGATGAACAAGAAACATCAGGATTTGGCGAGAAGCAACGCAAATAAAATATACCGCAACTCGGAATTGAAAATATACAATTCAGAAGAAAGCGTCGACTGCTGGAAGGGAGGATAGTAATTTATAACTAATTCGTAATAATTAACGAGTGGTTACCGTTAATAATTAATCAGATTAATTATTGCACAGCTGTGATCAAATCTGAGGTGAGCTATACTCGATAAGATTCGATAAGAGAGTGAGAGATTAGCAACTGGCCTCTAGCAGGGACTATTAAATAACTCCAAAAAAGTATTAACACTAGAAAGACGGGAAAATGACTGTTTTTCGGCAATATAGGTATAACACACATATATATATATACCGGAAATTAAGAAGAGGGGGGGGGGGGATCGCAACAACAATGATTAATAAATGCATTTATATGTTGTAGAAAAAGTCACAAAATTATAAGAAGCTGTGTGATTATTTACATAATTATTTTTCTAATTGAAATCGAAAAGCAGTCGAAATGACTTGCTTAGGCAATCTTGTGTTAAATAATTCTACAATAATAAAATTTATTTAATATTAACTAAAAAAATATCAAATAACAATTTTATTTCTTCACTTCCCAAAAATTCTAAATAATATATTTTCTATCTTTGATCCCTCAACTATATGATTTTCTTTAAATTGAATTAGATTAATTACACCAATTCTATTAATAAGATGACCATATTGACTTAATCTCTCACGATATAATATAATTTGACATTTAATAACAAAACATATATTAAATGAATTCTTAAATTTATCCAAAAGATCATTTTACCCAAATTTAATTATTTTCATCTCAATAATAATATTAATTCTAACATTAAATCTATTAAGTTTATTTCCATATATTTTTACCCCAACAAGACATATATCAATCAATTTAACCCTCTCTATAACACTTTGAATAACTTCTGTAAAATCTGTAAAACTACCCTTAAAAATGCGTTACCCTTAAATCCGCGCCCCAATCGTGGCAGACATTGAAGTCGAACCGGTTATTAATAGAAATCGGACTGGCCGAAGCCCGGCGAGAGGGTTAAAAGAATCATCGGAATGCAAAAACGTGGGGCGGCGCGCGAGCACGTCGATAGCCTAAACGTGTCAAGGATCACGGCGGGAGGATTCGTCGCGGCGTTTCGATGGTCATCGGAATTATTTCTGTATCAGGACACCGGGAATCGATCGCGCACGCGACGTCGATGTCTAAGTACCTACGTGCACGTTCGTGGTAACGCCGACGCGGACCGTTCCTCCAAGGAGATCGGCGTTCCGATATCGCGATTAATCATCCGCGTCTACGCGGACGGATAAACAAGAGTCCGGAGTCGATGCAGAAAAGTTTGCCGATTTTTCTTTTCTGCCGGCGACTCGGACGGTTCCGTCCGTGACTGCTGATAAACGCCGGTGATAACGAGACCGCGCCGAGACCCGTACACGTGATTCAAGGTGTAACGCGTGCTATTGCAGGTTTCTAACACTCTCGTAATATTTTAGGGCGATAAAAATCGCGGTCGCTGTATTTATTTGTTGTATGGTTTTAAAATCGATTCGATGCGGAGTGTACTTCGAAGTATAGTGATCACTGATCGGTAGTCGAGATCGGTAGACGAAGAAGATCGATAAGAAAAACTGACTGCACCAATTGCAGGATCGGTGATTATTATCTGCGATAATAAAAAATGCGAATTAAAAAATGCATATCGCGGTTCTGGTTTCGAGTTTTACAGAGGATCTTACGCTAATTAACACGTTGAATGCCACGCCCATTTTACAGGAATTGTCCGCGGCGCCACGATGAATTTTCTATTATGCGATACATATAACGTCACATAATAAAACTATATTTCATGTATAAATAAAACTATTTTCAGATGTTTTATAAGGCATTCATTTCCTCACACCACTACATCGACGATGATAATAATAAAGAAATTATAAGTATTGTCATTTGTTTAAATTATATATATTTTCATCAATCTGAGCGCGCCGGTCACCGATGGCCCCCATGGCGTCACTGCCAAGTTCAGTGCCGGTCACCGGTGACCCCCGTGGCATTCAACGTGTTAATAAGATTATGTTGATGTTCGGACAGCTTGTTAACTTTTGTGTGCAATAGAAATTGTTTGCAGCAGCTCGAGGTCCATGTGTTAAATAAAAATTCTTTGCATCAATCGCAAGGTATTTTTATAAAATATCAATTGCAAGATGCAAAATAAAATGCTTATTATAAATCCAGGGCCGCGTTCACGCAGGACCATAACTTTGAGGTTATAGTCATCGCTAGATAATTTGCAGATTTTTGTGTCAAGTAAAACCTATTTGCATCGACTGCATAGTCCTGATGCAATGTAAAAATAGTCTGCGCGAAGCGCAAGATCGTCGCGCGTAACGAAAATTCTCCTCGGGATGGCAAGGACAAGTTCATTGAGATTATTTTGTTGCTGTATAAAATCGCTTCTCTGATAAGAGAAAACCAAACTAAATCGAAAACTTTAAAGATGAGAAAATGCAGTCGTTCTCGCGAAGCCGATGCATCGATTATGATCGACGAGAACAGTTTGTGGTTATGGATAACCATGATCGACAATAAAAACAAACTATACTTCGCCGTTATATGAAACAATCTGAATTTGTCTCTCATTAAACATCTCGTAACACATATATGAAGTCACGTGCGTTGAACTTATCGTTGAACGCAGCCTGTAAAAACCGATATCAATTATCGGTGACCAATGCAAAATTCTGGTTATCCGTAATGCATATTCATAACCAAGAACTGTTTTCGTCGATCGCAATGGTAATCTGCAACGACTCGACGTCTCCGTCGCCGATAATTTTAACAAAAAAGAAAAAGAAATCAATGGTCGCCCGCAACGAAAACCTATTTCTATCGTTTGCAATGGTAATCGCTAACAAAAATTTGTTTCTGTCATTTCGAATGTATCTCGGTAAACAAAAAACTATTTTCCGCCAGGCAAAAAATTATTCACGCTAAACTATTCGCGCGTAACGATTGTCGCGAAACGAAATCGTTATGAAAACTGTTCACCGATTATTCTAGAACCGTAGCACCGTTTCGGTTGCGATAGTTGCGGTCGAAAACAATCATAAAATAGAATGACTCACCCATGGTGCTGCCCGATGGAACCGCAGAATCCAGGTAACCTTCTCTTCCGTCAGCTTTGTAAGAGAGCCGAAGCTGGCTGCGATCGTCCACTTTCTATCGAACGAACCGGGCGGGGGTGCGGAAGAACGGCGACCGCGGGGGTCGAGGGGGAGGGACGGTCGGTCCGATCGATCGATCGCAGAGCCGGCCGAATGCGTGTCCGTCGAAAACGGAATCGATTCCGCGGGCGACGGTTCCCGATGCTGAACGCGCTCTTGGTTTCGCAGATCCTCTATGGGTGTCGTGAGAGCTCGGCGAAATGGGGGTGGGCCTCGCCGCCTCCCATAAGCTGTCGCTGGTTTCACCGTTATATCAAACCGAGCGCGATGCCTCGGACATTCCTGGACAGCGTCCAGGAGCGATCTAAACTCCGAGTACGGGAATTCCAGCGGCAACGACGCCGA
>NW_027586016.1:0-1565 GCF_028453695.1 Augochlora pura
CTCTCTCGCCCCGCGTAATTACCCGTTGATTACAATTTTGTAAAGTACCGTATAAATCAGCCGTGTTCGCGCGCGTTTTAACTTTTATAGCGATCGAACGCGATCATAAATCGAACGCGGCGACGATACGGCGTCCCCGAGCCGTTTCGATTAAATTGAATTCGTCCGGTGCCGTCGAGTTAGAGAAATTCGAATGAAATTGTATTGGGGGGGCGTCGAGTAAATAATTAACAAGAGTAAACAGCGGAACGAATGTTGATTAGCAGTCGTTATTGGGGGTTAATTATTTTTGGAACTCTTCGTTGTTCGGACGAAATATACCGAAAAGACTGTTTTCGAAAAAATTGGTATGATTTTTATACTTTTTATATTTTTATATTATTTGCAATTAAAATATATATTTCAATTTTGTTATACTGTATTATATTATTTTCCAATAAACTGTCTTGTCATCCTTACACTTTATCATTTTTTAAAAATTTCTATATTTCTATTTTGTTTATTATTTCGTCTTGTATTTCTATCTTTATTTCTTAATTATTTGATTTTATTTTAAACACTTGGTTAAACGTCATCCGTTCCCTGATGAATTTATCGAAACTCGCGCCATCGGACGCGATATATCAAACTAATAATAAGATTGTAGGATTTAGGATCAGATAAGTAGAATAGCGATAGCCTATGGTCAGACACACGGAGTGAGGACCACTTACGGGGGCGAGCGGCAGCTGAAATAGGAGTGATCTACGGTCAAACAAGTAGAATAGCTGCGCCCTGTGATCAGACAAGTGAAACGGGCGTGGCCTATGGTCCCACGGTAGGACTGAGAGAACGGCCGGCAATCAGAGAAGTGGAATGAAGACGGACATGGTCAGACAAATAGGTTTACAGGCTACCTGTAGACAAACAAGTAGAACGGGGCCAACTTCTCCGACGAGCGTGGGGAAATTGTTCCAATTGACGGTCGACAAAATTTCGTTCGAGTTAATTTGGTTATGTTGGTGCAACTGATACGAGTCGCGCTTAGCCTTCACACGAATAAAAATATAAAGAAAGGGTTACTTATCAATAACGAAATTTATTTATTCGTCTTATATTTGTAAAGTGGGTTGCCCCGAAAATACTTTAATGTTTAAATTCTTTTACAAGTGCACTTCATATTTAAATTGTTTTTTCAAAAATTTCGAAACGCTTTTTTTCATAAATGTCGAAACACTTTTTTCATAAATACATAAATTCTTTTTTCATAAATATCTAAAATCGTTTTTCATAAATGTCTAAACTCTTCCTTCACAAATATACTCAAAATCTAAATTCTTTTTTCAATAAATGTGATCAAAGTTTAAACTCTCTTTTCATAAATATATAAACACCCAGACATAATCTGACATAACTTAAATACCATATCTAAATACTAAATACTTAATGACTTTAAATATTCCTCTTAATTTCAATATTAACATTAACGTCGCCACCGTCTGTCCAAATATTTCCCTGGGCAGCGAAAAATTCCAATTATCAGCAAAATATTATCAATAAAATATCTCGCGACCCGTTGAATCGTC
>NW_027586017.1:0-1565 GCF_028453695.1 Augochlora pura
TTTTGAGATTTCAAGGTCATCGATGTTTTTTTAAATGGAACTATATATTTCTTTTTCGATGACATTATTGCCGATTTTAAGACGAATCCAGCGACCTATAATTCAAGGTCATTCTAGTCGCGCAAAGTATGAAAATCGTTGAAAAACCGAAGAGTATCGCAATAATCACTTTCACAGGATCCACTAACCTTGGCATGGTTTTGTTTACAGAACACTTTATTTGCCCCACCCTGTATAATCAATTTTCTTATAAATTGGTATAAATAAATTCTATCCGTGTGTTCATTTATAATAGAAAGTTTATTGCAAAATCTTACACGCGTCCCTTGATTTCAACAGATTTCTCTTATACGCAACGAGGGTACGAATACTTATGGGACCGACTGTATATCTCGGCCGTCGCAGAGCATCGATCCCCAGGCCCAGATAGAACCGTCGATTGTTCTTCCGGCTCCCAATCGGCTTCCGGAGACAGAGGATCGTCGTCGGTCCGGCGGCCCTGCGCGTCCTCCGTCACCTGGCCGGACGGGGCTTTTTCCCGAAGGGACGGGCTTGATTGGATTTAGTTCTTGGCGATTGAGCCGACCGCTTCGTCGCATTAATCCCGCGGCGTTTCAATCTGGGCACCGGAGGCCAGCTTCTTGAAACGGCTCGTTACCGGACCCTTCTCGAAAGGGACCGACTATTTAGCCGCGAGCGGAACGAACGCGCGCGCGCGCGAACCGGCGCGACGCGATAACAGGTGAATGCGATATCTTTTTTCGAACAAGTAAACCGTCGCTATTTATACAGAATAATCGTTGTCTTAATTTATTGCTGTATACGCGAACCACGTTACCCTCCATTTGTTTTAATTATTTTAATATGGTTTTGGTGTCTAAAAATTCTGTTATATTGCTTTTCTTTTTATAAAGTATTCAACGTAACTACTCAATGCTCTGAGTCGCCAATGAAAATCGTTGTATCATCTCCAAAATAATTGTGACATTATTAAAAACTCTTCTGTTTAAAAGATTGTTAAATTACTAAGTATAGTATAATATAATATGAATGAGTATAGTATAGTACAAATATAGCTATATAAAATGGAAATTCAGTGGTTAAAATAGCTATTTTAGATGTGGGCTTGAAATGGCTTCGAGCGCGAAGGGTTAATTATTAGCAACGACGTTTCTTTCTAAATCAGTCCAACCCTTCGCACTCGAAGCCACTTTAATCATAAATCTGAAATAATTTTTCCGCCTCGTAGTATTTCCATTTTGTACAACAAAACTGCACTTTTATTACCAGAAAATTGATTCGTGTAACTCTTATCATTCACCAGGTATTATTAACAAATATTTGGAATTTAAGCTTCGTTGGTATAAAATTGATCTCGATATAATAAAATCTATATTTCGCTTCGCGGCGCTGTTTAAATTGCAAAACGGTCAGCCGCGCACGCCCACTGCGCGTCCTCGAACAGTTTCTTCGCAGTTCGCGGAACGCTGAGAAACGTTTCGATATAGTTTCGCGTCTCGTGCCCTGAAACGGTGCCCGGCCTGTATTTACAGACCGGGGACCGT
>NW_027586018.1:0-1565 GCF_028453695.1 Augochlora pura
TCTGCCTCGTCGCACCCTTTTTATTTTTCTTTCACGTCGTCGAAACAAATTTGTCGATGTCGGACGCGCCACGCTCGTCCGATACTTGTTGAGCGACCCCCTTCGTTAAGCGAGTCAACCCTTCGGGACAGGGTCGCGTTATCCCTTTGCTACTTTCGTTCTACATGGATTTCTTTTTATATGACAGATTTGACACGCTTTAGCTGTTTTCGCGAGGCTTTTTATAACGCGACTTGCAACGATTAGGTTTGGAAATAGGCGAACGTATTTTAAACTTATGTCTTAAATTTGTTTTTAAATTCTTAAATAACTAACAATCATGCCACACAGTGGTAGTGCTTTTCTTTTGTTATTTTTTTTTTATTATTGTTAGTTTTTTGTTGTTGGTATTTTAATTGTTATAGTTATGGAAACTTATTATATAATAATTTATGTTTATGGACTGACAAGTTTATTTTATTGTTGAAATATTGATAATGGAAGGGCAAGATTTTTGTTTCGATTTATAAGGGTTGAGTAACTTGTATGATTAACCCTTTGCGGTCGTATTAAGTCTATGGTGTGTTGCTGAATTAAAATTAATTATCGTGCTAAATTAATATTTTTCTTGAACCAACGCTAATACAATTATAATATTACAAAATTATATTAATATTAATATTACAAAATTATTATGTTTACTATTATATTATTATTATTATTATTATTATTATTATTATTATTATTATTATTATTTTCTTTCTAGAAATTTGTTAAACTATGTCAGTCAAGTGCGATATATGTATTTCGTTCAGGTACTCACGACTCTTACTACTAAAAGGTACTGAAAGGGCTAAACTTACTACTAAAAGGCACTAAAAGGGTTAATCTTACTACTAAAAGCCACTGAAAGGGTTAAACTCGAAAACTAATTTTAAATAAAAATCTGAAAAATGTCTCTAAACACAGCTCGATAGAAACAATGTCAATCGAACGTCTTTTTAAAAAAACATTCGCCAGCACTTTGCAACAACGTATCATTCATTCCTTCCACTTTCGTGCGCAATTGCAAACGCGCAAAGAGACCGATCAGCATTTTATTTGGCTTTTTTGCACGGACGATTTGTTCGCCGGCCTCCGCGTTTTAATAGCGGTCGTGTGACGCAAATTCGTATCGGGCACGGAAAAATAACTGAAAGTCGATGGGATCGCGATAGCCAGAACCACACACGCGTCACCGTGAAGAATTTTAATGAACACCGGAAGCGATCGGCTTCTAGACATATTGCTTGTCTTCGGATCTCTCAATCCTTGTTTATTGATCAATCTTCGTTATGCCTCGATAATTAAGATTAATCGCCGCGATCGGCGCCGCGCGCCCGCCGTCGGTTGGTACACGCTCGCAACTTCTTGCGATCGATCCGGTCTCTCGGTTTAACGTAATAATAGGCTCTCTGAAATTGAAACCGAATCTGTCATCTGCGGCCTTTTTGCGCCCGCGTGCGCAACGCGCATTCTACCTTCTATAGTATAAGCTTGTTCTTCGAACTTTCGATTCTCTCGATCCTTTCGATTTATTCGATTTA
>NW_027586019.1:0-1564 GCF_028453695.1 Augochlora pura
TTTACGGAATCCGTCAAAATGACGGATCACTGATTTGTTAACGTACTATTATTCAGATTTTAAAGATAAATTTATTGTTTATTTATCGATTATATTTACTATAATTATTTATATTTATTTATTTATCGATTACATTAACAATTAGAATAAATCGTTACTTTCATAAACAAATATAAAACGGCTGCTTTTATTACTCCGTAAACCTAGTGTTAAAAAGTGTGAAAAATTACTTTTACAGACAATACGAGATTGGAAATAATTCTTTTTGGAAAAATTTGAATTTCCAATGTTTTTAGAGCGTGATAATTATTGATGTTCAATTTTGAGCGTTAATTTTGAAGAAGAATTATAACCTGTATTTTTTTAAATTCGTTTTAAAGGCTCTACGAAGCTAGAAATAGTTACGGTATTACATATGAAATACGAACATTTATAGAATATCATCATTTTTGATAGTTAATTTCGTACGTCGATGTTTCTTTAATTTCTCAATTACGAAAAAATACGAAAACAAATATTACATATTAAGTGAGATATTCGACATTTTCAAATGAGTTCATTTGCAAGCTCACTTAAAGCAATTACAGATGTTATAAATATTTGATACTTTGTTAATTAATGTAATTAACTATTTTCTGTATACTAACAGTAATTATAGAGCATTTTATCTCGCGTCTCAATAACTTATATTTATTACGTTTAAGTGTTATTATTCCTAATAATTTCTATCTTCGACATTTCGATTCCTTTTAGAAATAACCGATTCTAATTAATTAATTCTAATTAATTTTACCTTACTTTAACCTATTAAACTAACTTTAACTTATTTTCTCAGCAACGCCTCGGTAATGAAATATATAAATTTCTTATTAACCCTTCGGCTACGGCAGACTTTGGCATAGCCGTCGTTTTTCGAATATTATGTTTTTGAATATTAAAATATTCAAGATAATGAATTCTATTACATTAAACCGATATTGCTTGAAGTGAACAATAATTTTAAGCTTTTCTTACAATATATAACATAAATATTACAAGATATATAATTAATCAAATTTAATAATAACTGGGGGCGAAATTTGATCTTGACGCCAATAGGCGCCAACAGTAGTCAAAGGGTTAAAAACTCAATATCATTCTTATGTCTCTTATTCAAAACGAACAAAATAAAAGAATTTAATACATGTCATCCCATAAGTGTAACATTAATTATGCCTAGAAGCAAAACAATAGCAGCATAATTCTCACAGCTCGCTTAATATTAACACGTTGAATGCCACGCCAATTTTACCGGGATTGTCCGTGGCGCCACGATGAAATTTCCATTTAGCGATACATATAATGTTGAAATATTATATACGATAGATAAATGTTTTTAAAATGTTTATTTCAAATGTTTTATACTGCATTCATTTCTTCACACCACTACATCAACGATGATAATAATAAAAGAATTATAAGTATTGTCATTTGTTTAAATTATATATATTTTCATCAATCTGAGCGCGCCGGTCACCGGTGGCCCCCATGGCGTCACTGCCAAGTTCAGTGCCGGTCACCGGTG
>NW_027586020.1:0-1563 GCF_028453695.1 Augochlora pura
TAGAAATAAGAATAAAATAAATAGAAATAGAAATAAGAATAAAATAAGTAGAAATAGAAATAAGAATAAAATAAGTAGAAATAGAAATAAGAATAAAATAAATAGAAATAGAAATAAAATAAATACTAAATAAATGCTAAAGCTATCAGACGAAATCTTTCGAACGTTTTCTCCAAGAAGCATCGATAAACTGTCTTAATATGATGAAACTATCTCGGGTCAACTTTCGAACAATTTCCACCGATGACGTCGGATCGCGGGCTGACAAGTCCATTCGCGGCTTGAAATTAGCTTAAATTAACCGTGCCGAATCTGTCCAGGGTCTCTTCCGTACATCCAACAAGTCCGTTGCACTGCTGCTCCTCGTCTCTGCATACGGGTTACCTGAATCGCGCACGGCTTATAGCTCTCCCGCTAGGAAAGAGGAAACGCGATATCGCGAGCGTAACTCGTAAGACGAGTTGAATGATTTTCACCGTAGCATTATTAATCGTTTCGCTTGCTCTCGGCTATCCTCGATCAGAGTCGCTCGGCTATCCTCGCGGCGAATCGGCACAGGCTGTCCCGGATAACCAACGCCACGATTATTGAAACACGTCCGACGAAAAAAGATATTTAATAAAGTATCGAATGAAAGTTGACCAGTTTTCGATTAACCGTACGGCAAGATATTAAATATTATTTATTATAGAGTTAGTAAAATATTTCAGGAAAAACGTTAATATTATCCTTCTCTTTTATGTTTCTGAAATATAAAATTTTTGATATTTATGCACGCGTTAAATTGCAATAATGTTAACACTTTATCGACCGGTAGCCTATAAATTGGTTTCCCCCCCACCCCCCCGAACGATAGCCTGTGAATCGAGTGCCATAGTAACCCTTAATTTGTTATCTATTATCGAGATAAACATGTTAAATTGTACTACAAGCTTCGTTGTTATTATTATATAAATTTTTCAATATTAAATACCATTCGCGATTAACAAGATAAATAAACTCAAAATGGAAACGAAAATTTTTACGATAAAGTGTTAAAAAATAAAAATCTCTGAATTATTTTCTTATAAAAATACAACAATAGTCTCTTTATATATTCACCGACTTTTGAAAATTATGCTCGCCGTTCGTCCTTTTTGGATCGCGTGTTTTTTAACTCGCATCGTCGTAGCGCGCGCCGAGATGAACGCGAACGATCGAACTTCGGCTAAAACCGTGGAAGACGCTATCGAGGTCTGGCCCCGTTCTCAAGGGAACCCAGTCGCGCTAAGTATGACGCCATTTACTGTGATCTGCATCGAACGCGGGAATCCGGAGTTCTCGGTCTTTTATTACTGTCCTTGTTCTTTGTTAGTCACCGCGAGGCGGCGAGAAGCATAATTGCGGCGGTGCCCTACTCGGCGCGCGGCCGCCCTGGTTGCCGCCGACGGAACGACACTTTTCCGTCGCCAGGGGAACGCGTTTTCGCAGCGTCGCCGTCGAATCTTTCGTGGCTCGTGGCAATCGGTTCTACGAAAAAAATTAACGAAATTACTGTGTTTACGGTCGCGGCGAAACCGCGAT
>NW_027586021.1:0-1563 GCF_028453695.1 Augochlora pura
GAGTACGGGGGGTAGCGTCCCCGAAGTACCCGAAGCGCCTATAGATCGTTGGGTTCTCAATCTAATTTCTTTAGATTTCGTTTGGTTTTCCAATGTTGGTTCAGTTTTCCGATGTCATTTGGATGTTCATTGTTGGACTTTTTCTTCAAATTGCACTCGGGTGCTGGTATTGGTTTCCTTGTTTCGTCTCGTCATTTTTCATATGTTCCAATTAACTAATTGTTTTTTTCAGATTATTTCAGGTCATCTGCCACAAGATCATCTTCTGCCGTTGAATCATCGTCCGCCATGGGACCATCGTCCGGAGTAGGATCACTGTTCGTCGAGGGATAAGTGCGACTTGATAATTATTGCGTCTTATTTAAGTAGTTTTAAGATTACTCAGGGGCCTCCGACCCACGGGTGCATGCCCCGTGGGGGGCACGGGGTGTAGCGTCCCCGAGTCACCCGAGGCGCCTCTAGGTCCTTATGGTTCTCAATTTAATTTTTTTAAACTTCGTTTGGTTTTTGAATCTCGGTTGGGTTTCCGATGTGATTCGGTTGTTCAGCGTTGGATTTCCTCTTCAAATTGCACTCGTGTGTGGGTTAGTTTGGCACTCGTGTGCTGGTGTTGGTTTCCTTGTTTCACCTCGTCATTCTTTATATGTTCTAATTAACTAATAATTTTTTTCTGATTATTACAGGTCATCTGCAGTAGAATCACCATTCACCGTGGGATTATCATCTGTCGTGGGATCATCATCCGCCGAGGGATCATCATCCGCCGTGGGATCATCATCCGCCGTGGGATCATCAACCGCCGTGGGCCATCATCCGCCTTGGGATCATCATCCGCCGTGGGATGCGTGCGACTTATTAATTATCGCGTCTTATCTAAGTAGTATTAAGATCACTCAGGGGCCTCCGTCCCACGGGGCATGTCCCGTGGGGGGCACGGGGTGTAGCGTCCCCGAGTTACCCGAATCGCTAAAAGTATGTCGAGTATCATTGCCTTAGCTTTGCTCGTTCAACATTCGTTGTCAATTTTCGGTCCAACCATGGTGGTCCTGCTTGCGCAATCTCTCGGAGTCTCGTAAATCTCTTGTTCGGCGAGGTATCATGCGGTTTGAGCATCCAATCGTTCATCCTCCTGCAGCGGTGGACAGTCTCCCTTTCGCTTCGGCATGTAAGACGCCCGTAACCTCTTCATTGGGGGGAGGGTGCAGGGAGAGAATGTTCAACGTTGTAGGTGGATGTCGCGATTGGCTGCTCATTCCAATTGTACCTCGTCGAATAATGATATCTGCGGAATTCCGAGGCTTGCGCAAGTATTGCTCGCGTCGCGTTACCCTCGCTCGAGTCGGGGCCTTCTGCTCCGTCTCGTTTTTGATTTTCTTTTTGAAAGAATCAGAACCTTCTGCTCTGATTCACTTTGGTCCCAGTGGTTAGGTGGCTTCTCCATCGATCCACTTTTGGTCCGCAATAATACTCGACATATCGTTTCACCGGTGAAAGGGAGGGAGCCATAACGAATGCCGGCTTCGTTCTGACTCCCTTCCGAGTCTCCAGTCACAGCAACCTCCA
>NW_027586022.1:0-1563 GCF_028453695.1 Augochlora pura
GATATATAAAATAATAAAATGAAGTTAGAATCGAAGCAGAAAATATTTATTTCGCATAGGGAAAAATCTCTGTCGTCTTCTACTTATTTCTATTATAAAATATAATTATAATAAAAATAGCCCGGACGATATCTCATCGATCCAGTGTAGAACAATCATCGAAACCGATCCAATACGCGCAGAAAAAAAAATTCATCGCATCTCTCTCGAAGTTTCTCGAAGTCTGAGGGCCCCGCGGATGTCTGAAAAGTCTCGAAGGAGGAAACCCCCGCGCGCCGGGCTGAGTCTGAAGTTGCAAAATGTTTGCAGCCACTCGAGAATCAGAAAGTCCCCGAGAGTCCTCGAGAGTCTAAGCGGCTCGAAGGTTCTCAAAGCGTGAAAGAAGGTCTGACAATGAGGGTCCTTGGCCAGGGTCCGACAATCCTCGAGGGTCCCGGGGATCACGGCGGGGTCGAAGGGTTTATCCGAATCGTGTTTCTCAGAAATTCCCTATCCTGAAACGCTGTTCAGGTCTCTTTCACGTCGCGGCCCGCCATGGAAGACTGTCTCTGTGTGTGTGTGTGTGTGTATGTCGGGGTCCCGCGAGTCCTTTATTGTTAATATTGCATCTTGCATGGTCTTGCGTCGGCTGCATTAGATATCCCGCGGGTCAATTGCCGTTTACATATTGTCTTGCGTGTCACGGGAGCTTACGCCGCATTACACGGCTACATTAGAGCACACGGCTATATTATTAATATCGAATCGCGGCCCGTGGTCCGATATCATTAATATCACTTTTTATAAGACTAATACCATACTAATAAATATACTTAAAAAGCATCCTTTTTCTTTTCGAGATTCTATAACCAGCAAGTATATGCTCAATATCTAAAATCCCATATATATTAAATAAATAAAAATTTCTTATATATCACGTGCATATTAAATAAATAAATATATAAATAAATCAATTCTGTTCCCCGCCGATCGAATACAATTTCTCATTCGCCGAACACGATTCTCCTATTTTACACAATTAACCCTTAATTAGGCGCATTAAGAAAATCACCCAATTAGGCGCATGGGCTCTTAAATAACCCCAAAAAAACATTGGGAAAGGAGTATCGAAAAGTAATAAAACTTAATGGATTTCTATAGTAATTAATAAAGTTCTTTAATATACTTAACTTTAAGAAACAAATACTTACTGTGGCCCTGACCCCATGCGCCTAATTGAGGGTTAAATGAAGTGAAACAATGAAAAAAAAAGTCACGCAACAACCGTACAATTGTAGAATCATAAAATTTCACGTATGAAAAGAGAGTGGCGTACAGTGGTAATTTACTGCGAGAAGGCCCTGAAAACAGACGAGCGAAACGCAGTTTCTCGTTAAAATCAAGTTTTGTTAAGCGGCGAATAAATCAAGTTTTTGCCACGAGGGGAGGGTGGGGTGTAGTCGCGATGCTTAAAAATGTACGTGCGAAGCTCCGGTAGCATGCAGAGAGACGACCCCCCTCCCTTCCCCCACCCCCACACGGTCTCGCGTGTACGTGTACACGATTTTATCCGGGCTTATGCGC
>NW_027586023.1:0-1563 GCF_028453695.1 Augochlora pura
AAATTTCTGCCTAAAAGGACTAGCATTGTGCATGGAAAAAACTACAAGAATAGAAAACAAACACTCGAGAAATAGACGTTTATCGCAGACAGCGTTCCACCGCATTTTCTAAAACTGCGAAGACCCGGTGGATGTTCCGCTAAATACAGTAATCGGTGCGCGTCGAGGGGGCGAGGTATGCGGCTGTTACGCACGAACAATCGCTCGCGAAAGTTCGCGGAGAAATTGGATGGAATTTGCGACATTAAGAACGAGTGTCGGGACGCGTTCGGAGACAGCAGCGAGTCGTCTAAACGCGGAACTTCCGCGAACAAGCGTCACATCGCGATGAAACAAGATTCAACTGACTTCCTAACTATGCGCAGTGTCAACTTGAACAATGCTCTTCTATATTTACATGTATACTTTATCACGCGAACCCTCTCAGAAGCCAGAAGATGATCTCTATTCTACAAAGTAGGAACATTCTCTACTGCGATCCTGTTGACGATAAGCACACTGCGAATCTTGCGCGATCGCGCAAAAGCGAATAAGTGAAATTCAAACGGGCGGAATGGCTCGAACTATTTAGAGACGCTGTCGCATTAGATTCGACTGATTAAACTTCTTAAGGAGATAAATAATTGTCAATATTCTGAATCTTGCAGTCAGTGCAGGCAATTTTTGTTTTTTGCAATCGGGAAATATTTGTGTATTTGTGCTTTGAAATTTCGACACGTTATTATTTAATTCTCGAAAAGGCGTTAAACAATGACGCGTATTAAACTTGTTAAGGAGATAAATAAATATCAATTTTCTGCATCTTACAGTCGATGCAATTTTTATTTTGCAATCGGGAAACATTTGTGTATTCGTGCTCCGAAATTTCGACAAGTTATTCTTTATTTCTCGACAAGGCGTGCACCGTTATTATTTTACAGTTTCAAATAACAGAAAAATTCGGAACGTACGGTCAAGGGGTTGTTTATCGCGAGCCATGAAAGCCCCGTACTGGCCGCCAGAGAAAATTGTTGCAGCCGCTGAAATCGCCGAAGCCTCCTTAACAGAGAACAAGGCAATTTCCATTCCTATAGAAAATACGCAAACAAGATAAAAGAGCGCTAAAAATTGATTACGCGGAGCAACAGCCGAAGTGTTTGAAGAGCAGTTAACTTTCAGAGGCGATCGCTCGCGCGCGCGCGCGTTCCGCGCGCAGGAAATGGTTTCCAATAACAAAACAAGGGAGAACGAGCAATTAGTTGAAATTCCTCTCGCCGGCCAAAATGTGTTACTTTCGGTGCGCTCCGGCTGACTGAAACTAACGGACCGTAGAATCACCGGTAACGATATTAGTGTACAATTATGACGACCAATCTATGAGTCATCGAGTTTCGAAGTGCAAGAGAGAATTAACCGCATGGATTGGCTCCGCTGGCACGCTTCCGAACTTCCCACAACACGTCGTTCCCTCCTCCCTCCCCTATCCGAAACTCCGATAATTCACGATCAGCTCATTCAAAATAACACACGCCGTCGACCTGTTCGATTAATAAAAACTTCGACGTGGTCGTCTTGTTGTTGATA
>NW_027586024.1:0-1563 GCF_028453695.1 Augochlora pura
CAGTCTGGAGAGGCTGTTGAAGGTTTGTTTTGCTTTGATGATTTGTGTTTCGGTGTGCTTATAAAATTTTAGTTGTTTGTCGAGATGGACATCCAAATATTTAACCGATTCTTTGTTTGGAATTGGAGTTCGGTTAGTACTGTTAGTTGTTAGATGGAAGTTTCTCCAGTTTTTTCTGACATTGTTGTTTGTATTTATGAGTTTGGGTTTGAATAATATCGTTTCACATTTGTTGAAGTTAACTTTTAGTTTCCAGTTTTTAAAGGAGATTTGTATTTTTTCGAATAGTGTTTGGAGCGTCTGTTGAATTTCTGTGTCTTTAGAGTTATTAATATAGATTATTAAATCATCTGTAAATCCTATTCCCTTTGTGTTGTGGGTGTCGTTTAGATTGAATAGTTTTTGCAGATTTGAAATTTAAATATTAAAAAGGAACAGTGCGGTTACTGTACCCTGTTGGAGATCGTTTTGGACTTCAAATGTTTGTGTGCAGGTATTGGTACCATCCGAGGTGATGAATTTTTTATCTGATATCATTAACCAGATTCGTTTTATTAGGTGAGGTAGAAAGTTAAGTTTATTGGGTTTGTATATTAGGCCGTCGTGTCAAACAGTGTCAAATGCCTTTTCGATTTCTATTAGTAAGGCTCCAACACATTGATTGCTATTTAGGACCCAACAAATGCCCGATGTTAGTTTATTTATGGCGTGAGTGGTGGAGTGTCTGTGTTTCAAACAGAATTGTTCGTCTGGTATAATATTGTCTTTTTTTGCTATGATGTCCATGAAAGCCACACTCTCGAAACACCACTTCGTTGTCTCTGTGTGCTAGATGATCGAGACGATCTCCATTGAGACTCTGTCATAGCAGACCGGATCAATGGATCTGCCATTCCGCTTCGTTACTTTGATCGTGGTTCACAGCAGTCGCGACCCGATTTCAGTCAGCTGGCTCGCGCGCGAAGCAGCAGATTGAATCTTCGTGCGCGCGCAGCTAACTTTTATCATTAATAATTCGTCAACAAAGCCGCGGATTGCATTTCGGCAAAGGAAAAGGTTACTTGAAATGACCTCAGGTACACCCCATTTCCCGCTTTTATCATAATTACGGATCACCCTGTATATGTATATCGATAGATATTATTAGAATTGAACTAATCCAACATGTGCGTAAACCCTCACAAGATTCATCCCCTTATTTCCAGTTCTCATAGCGAAGATCTCTAGAGTGGATATTGTGAGCGAAGGCCAGCCTTATTTGTATAAGTGTGAAGGTCATTCGAACGTTTTTACCATTTACCCCACGAACCGATCACTTAATGTAAGTAATGAAATTATAAAATATTGCTATCAATAAAAACAAATGAAAGCGACAATAACACATGCTCGAATAACAGTCTGATACAGCCTTTTACATTACATCACCTGTACAAATAACCAAAACCCGAGATGAAAATGGCAACTACTGGCACCATATTTATCGCCTGAGCACAGTGTTTGGGGACACTGGTTGGTACGGTTGCTCATATAACCCCATCCTGTCCATCCCCCGTGATTTTTCCG
>NW_027586025.1:0-1563 GCF_028453695.1 Augochlora pura
TGCTCTTTCTTAAGTAACTTTTCTAGGCCCCGCTAGCCACCAATCAGCTTTTGCGGAAGGTCCAAGCCCGAGGAGGTGAGCACTTCCGTGGACGGCCGGAAAACTCTGATTGCCCATTTCCCTTCTTAGCTGGTCGATCCAAAAAGATCTCCAACTCGTGGTGACCCTGCTATAAGCCTGGCAATTTATTGTATAAACCTTAACAAAATGAACCAGGATAAAATACTTTGTACGGGACAAATCGAAGCTCTCATTGTGTCAAATGTTTATTCTAATCTTTATTAATAGATTCCGAGATACTTGTTCAAATGTTTCTCGTCTGTAATAAGTAAATACACGTATAATAACTTTTCAAACACTGTGCCGTAATAAAAAAACAGTTGTAAAAGTCCAATTTTCTCAATCGTCGTTGACATCAGTAAAGAGTAATTATTTTTTACTATGATAATGTAGTAATGTAATACAATATAATGCGATCGGTACAATATAAGGATAATGTAGCTTTTAAGACATTGTAGGGACTAAGAGGTGCGACAGCAAAGAGAACGAGTGGCATCCGCCGTTGCGATGGCAACAGTTTAAACAATGAAAATCGGATAACGGAATTCGTCCGTTGTAAGGGACGGGCGAGTTGATCTGAAAGTCGAAGAGTAAAGAATCCTGAGAATTGTCGAGCAGTCGTGTTCTCAGTTTCAGTATCCATTTGTCTGTTAATTATTCGAGTCTATAGTTTTCTAATTTAAACGAACTTATTATTAACTATTTTCCTACAATAATAAATTGAAACATCTATAGAACAGTAAGCAATTAATATTTCTCTACTTACGGTAACATCCTAATTGTATCAGCATGTTGAATATCTTATATGTATACGTGTACAGTATCCGAAAAAAATATTCATACACCACTAGGTACACTACTTTCAATGACGATAACATTATTTGTAGAACATTAATATAACAATGAAATACACTAAACTGTAGGAAAGTAACACAGCTTTCAAATGATACAGTATTTTATTAAGGTTCAAACAGTTTTTAAACTGCTATACAAACATCTGACATTGTAATAGACAAAGAAGCGCGATGGTTGTGCATTCGTTATATTGATTTGATTGTAAGAATACAATAATCGTATATTTCGTAAATATTCTTAAATTATTTTATATTCGTCTCACTATATTTTACTCTTAATCCACAATAAATACTATATCATTTCAAGATAAAAGTTGTGTTAATCTTCTACATTTAAGTGTATTTCATTTTTATATTAATGTTCAAAAATAATGGTTATCGTCATTGAAAGTAGAGCATTTAGTGGTGTGTTACGAGCCGAGGGCTAAGGCAGTTGTGCGTGACCGAAGCTTCGTTTGTTAGTAGAATGTGTATTAAGGTGTATTAATGTGTATTAAGGTGAAATTATTGAATCGTAGATGAGCCGCCGTTTATTTCACCGGCGGATGCTACGAGAGAGGTTAGGAGAAACCCGTAGATGGGCCGCCGTTTATTTCACCGACGGGTGCTACGAGCTGGAGGTTTGGAGTAACCCGTAGATGGGCCGCCG
>NW_027586026.1:0-6381 GCF_028453695.1 Augochlora pura
TTTCCGCGGAGTCTAGAGCCGGCGAAGAGTGCAGCCATTCGATTACAGAGCACTTTCCTTACGGTGGTCCGCGAGGACAAGGCGGAAACGTATTTCCAGTGTCAGTCGGGCGCGGGCAGTGTCCACGAATCAAATTTGTTAACCTTCCGCTAGGAGGAAGAGGATGGACGGGTCTTGTCGAGAGCAAGCGGCCCGTGCTGTCCCGGGGGAGATGGAACCTCGGGGAATAGAGCAACGATTTCATTTGTCATCGGGTCTCTAGCCGGCGCAGGTCCACAGCGACTCCTCCCGCTTATTCTTCATGCTCCTGTTTACGTTCGCCCCGCCGCCGTCGTTTTCCTAAACACAAATAACGAAGATAAATGCGCCGACCTTAAGACAGCTGGCCAGCGTTGGATCTGTCCGGGACTCGATGGGTTCGAGACGGAACTGGGTCACTCGAACCTAATCCGAAGCAGCGCTGGAACAGCTAATGAACAGTCTTGACCTTTGACCTATCTTCCCAGGAATTTCAGATTAGAGCAGTCTAGAGTCCGCTAGGGAACGCTGGAGAATATTAAATCACTGTAGGTAGTTATACTAATTGTTCAGCGTTTCTTTGGGGTTGTAGATCGTCGATTAATTTTTTGGTTCCGTCGTTTATGTTTTAATCGAGGGTTTTTCTGCCTTGGAACGCTTTTTATATAGAAGTGGATTTTTATGTATAGTGTAGGTAATTTTCTAATTTATTAGATAGTATATAGTTTCGGAATTCAAATTAATAATATTCATATTTATTAAAATATTATGTTGTATTATTATTACAAGTCTGACTCGGTTATTACAGTGCAAGGGGTCAAGGGTGCTCGACGAAACGAAGGGCTGTCTCGAGATCCCCTAATTTCCGAGAACCGGGATCATTCAAAAATGAAAACTTCCTTCTATTATAATTCAGCAAAAGAAGAAAAATATCGGCGGATGATTAAACCCAAGAAAGTTTCGAAGAAGCAGCGAGTAAGAACAGCCCCTGCTTCTAACCTAGAATTAAAACTGGAAGGAACCTAACCTGGAATTAAAACTGGGAAGGAACCTAACCAAGAATTAAAACTGGGAAGGAACCTCCAAACCGCTCGAAGAAAGCCAGAATTTTCGGCGAAGGCGAAACGAAAATAAAAGTTTTCCAGCGCGCGGCGAGAGTGTACGGAGAGGAGAAAAGGCGAACTGTGCGGGCGGCGAAGTTGATTCGAAATCAGCCGCGGAAACGAGGCTCGGCCGCGGGAAGGATGAGAAGTTAGGCGAACCGCGGCGGATCCGCGCGTGCCGCGTGTGAAAATCCGCGCTGCTGAATCGGCTGGTAATTGTACCGATTGAATTAACCGGGAGGGGCCGAATTAGCGACGGCGACACAATCGCCGAGGACTGTAGGCGGCGACGACTGGGCGAACCGGAGTCGAAATTTAATTCGGATTATGCGGATAACAGATCGAGATTAATGAATTTAATTTGTTTTTGTGTTCCGATGATGAATATCCGAAGGTATATTTAATCGAGTGCGAGGTTTCGCTCGGGAGAAATTTATTCGAATTCATTTTTAGACGATGAAGAATTTGTCGAATTATTAGAGTAAGATTCATTTGAATTATTGCAGTAAGAATTATTCGAATTATTAGAGTATGAATTATTCGAATTATTTGAATAAGAATTAGTCGAATTATTTGAATAAGAATTTCTCGAATTATTAGAGTATGAATTTCTCGAATTACAGAGCAAGAATTTGTCGAATTATTAGAATTACTAGAATAAGAATTTGTCGAATTATAGAGCAAGAATTTGTCGAATTATTCGATGACGAATTTCTCGAATTATTAGAGTAAGAATTTGTCGAATTATAGAGCAAGAATGTCGAATTATAGAGCAAGAATTTGTCGAATTATACGATGACGAATTTCTCGAATTATTCGATAACGAATTTCTCGAATTATTAGAGTAAGAATTTGTCGAATTATAGAGCAAGAATGTCGAATTATAGAGCAAGAATTTTTCGAATTATTCGATAACGAATTTCTCGAATTATTAGAGTAAGAATTTCTCGAATTATAGAGCAAGAATGTCGAATTATAGAGCAAGAATTTGTCGAATTATAGAGCAAGAATTTTTCGAATTATTCGAATTAGAATTTCTGGAATTATTAGAGTATGAATTTGTCGGATTGTTGGAATAAGAATTTCTGGAATTATAGAGCAAGAATTTGTCGAATTATTCGAATAAAATTCCATCCAAAAAATTCTACATAACCCAACATACGAATCTAACGAACCGAGTAAAATCCCACAACTAATATAAACCACAAATGTTAATTAAAAATCCATAGATTCTATCTTTGAAATTCTGACTAAATTTTTGTGCTTAAAACGGGGTGGGGATGTTTCGGTAGTCGATCGTCCGTGCCAGTCGAACGAACGGTCGACTGGAACGGGCATCGATCTTCGGGTGCCTGGCGGCCGGTCGATCATAATTGCGGCGAATGAACTAACCGGCAAATTAGTCGGTTGACAAGCGTCGGGTAATAGACGCAGAAGGAAACTGAAACCGGATTATTCATGCTTGATTGGACAGCGCGAGACGCTTCGTTGCTCCGACTCCAACAATAGACCGCATAATTCTGTCGGGACGAGATACGCCGTGTGTCTGAATGGATTCGAAGGCTTCGGTGGCCCGCCGTTCCGCGAGGATATCATGCACGCTGACCGGCCGCCATTCACCCTCCCTCCTCCCTCCTCCCTCCCCTGCCACCTGGATTATTAGGAAAGAATCGAAACCTGTAGACCCTGGCCGAGCGCCGACTAATGACGAACATTGTTCGACGACCACGAATGCCGGTCCATTTTGGAATCCGACCGCGGCCCGTTTATGCTCTCGCCTCGACGCTATAATAACTTTTCTGTTGCCGGCTCCGACCAGCAACAGGCTACGAGACTATCGTTTATGGTTCCTTTAATTTTTAGATTCATTTTTGGAATTTTTGTTAGACCTCTTTTGCCCCCTTGTGGTTGTATGATTACTCTCAGTCAGAAAGGACGTCCGTTTATTTCTTTTATTTCGATTATTTTTAGATAGAATTGATACCGTGTTATATATATTTAAGCTCTAAAAAGGAATTATTATGGCTCCTTTAACTTTTAGCTTCATTTTCAGAATTTTTACTTTTTTGGTAACTCTTTTTATCCCTTTGTGGTTGCGTGATTACTCTCAGTCGGAAAAGACGTCCATTTATTTCTTTTATTTCTAGATAGAATTTAAGCTTTGAAAAAGAATTAGTTCGGTTCTTCCATTTTAGGCTCCTATATTTATTTAATAAAATTTATTTACAGCCAGTGTGATAGCCATGTAAATCTCTTTAAAATTTAAAAATTTCTCGACATTTATTCTTCCTTAAAGTCTTTCAATTATCTCAAGAAATATTAAATATTTTCTAAAAGTCATTTTATATTCAAAAAAAACCTTGCGAAATAAATATATAATAATTAAACTGGAATCTAATAATTAACGCCGATAAATTACATTTATTAACAGAACGCCCTGCGTAATAAAAATCAACAAATTCTATTTGCATATTTGCACGTTCTAATAAACCACTTAATAAAAGGCTCCGACTTTAAAGCCCGACTAAAAAAGCGTCGACTTCAATTTTTAGCGTCGTGAAGCTCGTGCAAACAGTTCTCCAACAATTCCCCTTAAAAATCGTCACCCTATACCGGGCGTCCTTCTAAATAACGTCGCTGTACTCGCCGTCGGCTAATACACGGCGGAGCTTCGCCGATCTTTATAGGAATAGAAGTCGGCGGACATTAATGTCTTCCCGCGCGGCACGAAAGTTCGCGGGTGCGTAAAGCCGCGGGGCAGATTGCCAGCGGCCAAGTTTTCCACGGATTAGTCGAGGGAGATGAAGTTTGCCTTTTGCCGAGTGGCGTGCCGCGAAATGGAAGATTATCCGACGCGCGGGGGGCGTCGTCCGCGTTGCTTTTGTCCTTCTTTCGCGTTGCGAGGAGGACTCGTCCGACGAAAAAAAGAAACTGTGCCGAACGGCCAGATATTTCGCCGGGATCAACCCGTTCCTTCCGAAAGAGGTTCGAGGTTATTAAAAAGAGGCGAAGCCTGCGCGCTTAAACGGGGTAAACATGGCAAGGGTGTCTCTCGGTTTTTCTCCGGCGGATTTGGATCGTTCCCGGGTGCTGCGGGGGCCAATTAACATTTATCAAAGCGGCTGAAATAACGCGAGGTTGTACTACTTGTCTCTGGGGGGGGTGTGCGGCGAGCAGCTGGTATAAGCTACCCTTCGCGGAGCCCTTGCATTCTGCCAAGTTTCTCACTGAGAAATGTAACTGTTCTGCTTGTTCGATGTATTTAGTTGCGAATAGATGAATCTATTTTGTTTATTTTAATTGTGTTACAGATTTTAGTTACTTTACTTCTATTTAATTGCTTTGCTTGCTTTAGTTACTTTACTTGATTTAATTGTTTTGGTTTAGTTGCTTTACTTGCTCTACTTTACTTACTTCACTTGATTTAATTGCTTTATTTCACTTTACTTGATTTACTTGCTTTACTTTACTTGATTTACTTTAATTGATTTACTTTACTTGCTTTTACTTGATTTACTTGACTTGTTTCACTTTACTTACTTTACTTGCTTAACTTGAATTACTTCACTCGATTTACTTTACTTGATTTACTTTCTTAACTTAATTTACTTTACTTGATTTACTTTAATTGATTTACTTTACTTGCTTTTACTTGATTTACTTGACTTGTTTCACTTTACTTACTTTACTTGCTTAACTTGGTTTACTTCACTTGATTTACTTTACTTGATTTACTTTCTTAACTTAATTTACTTTACTTGATTTACTTTCTTAACTTAATTTACTTTACTTGATTTACTTTACTTGATTTACTTTAATTGATTTACTTTACTTGCTTTTACTTGATTTACTTGGCTTGTTTCACTTTACTTACTTTACTTGCTCTACTTATTCCCCTTATTTCACTTTCTTCACTCAATAACTATATTAACAAACAAATAAATCTGACAAACAGAAAATCGAACAACCAGACATTTCTCTACTATAATTAAACAATAAATTTATAAACCACAGCATAAAATGAATTGAAAGACGAGATTAAACGTTGAGAAGGATATCATGTACTCTACGCGATTCTAAACGAAGGAAAAAACTAGGAATCGTTGCGATCGATTTTCCTGCACATCCTAGACAGTCGATACAATCCAGCCATTACATTTAAAGAACAGCATAAAGCCAGATAAAGACAGAGAGACAGAGTCGATTCGAAAGATCCAACCCTTGCACCGCCGTGCAGAACAATAATCCTCGAGTTAGGTTGATAATGGCACTGGCTGTTCCCTATATTTCCAAGATTTTCCTGTCCAACGGAGTAGAACGTCTCGCCCCTCCCACCCTCCCTCCTTCCCACCGAAGGTTCTTCGAGTTCCCACGTGCTCGGGGCTACATTCGATTAAGAAAACGGTCCAGGTGGAAGGACAACGGTTTCGAGCACGGACCCCGGCAAAGGAAGAGGCGTTATTACAATTCTTAGCGCGAGCGCGCCCCGGGAATCGCATCTCCGCCCGGTGTAACTGGCATTGACCGCTCTCCTCTCTCTCTCTCTCTCTCTCTCCTTTTTTTTCCTCTCTCGTCCGATAGCTGGGACGAGCTGAAATTGGATCGGCCGGGACCTGGTGGGAGGATGAGACAGTTAAAGAGGCGAGAGAAAGAGAGAGAAAGAGATGGGATGTATTAGGTTGTCCCATAAGTTTTTCCGCGCCACGCTACGAGTGACTCTAAGTATCTGTATTTATATAAACATACAGGCTTATCTCTTAGCCGTTTATGGCATCGGTTTCAGTCGTCCCGGAGCTCTTTCAATGTACGTTTCGTTGGCGACAAAGTCTCTTTTCAAATTTTTTATGCTTCGTTGCTTTAAAAAAGGCAACAGTGCAAAGGACACTGCAGACGAGATTTGCACCGTTTACGGGAGTGGTGCTACGACTATTAGGACCGTCCGCGATTGGTTTAAAAAATTAGTGCAGACAAAGTACTTCTGGGTCGTAGATATTTCAAAGTTTTAGGTTATGTCTAGGTGCGAGGTTATGTCAAGCTTCTAGGTACTTTAAGACCTCAGATACCTCTAGGTTTCTTACGTTTCTGAAGATCTTAAGTATATTGGGGTCACACATATTTCAAGATTTTAGGTACTTCAAAGTTTGAGGTTATGTCAAGCTTTAAGACCTCAGATACTTCCAAGTTTCTAAGGCTCCTCAAGATCTTAGGCACTTCTGGTCGTAAATATTTCAAGGTTTTAGGTTATGTCAAGCTTTTAGGT
>NW_027586027.1:0-1563 GCF_028453695.1 Augochlora pura
CAGGGTCCCCCCTCCACTTTGCATGCTTGCGCTATTTCACGACACCGGAAGTATCGCAGCACCGGAAAACCACAAGACCGGCACGCGCCCAGGGTCCCCCCTCCACTTTGCATGCTCGCGCTATTTCACGACACCGGAAGTATGTGAAACTGAAAAGTGATTTAGAACCCGCCTATATTACCTACTACTGAAGTATGCTTTTAATCCTTCGTGGTCATACTAAGTTTATATACAGGTGTCATGCTGGTTGGAATTAATTGTCGTTGAACGAACAGTGATACATAATACTCAAGTAGGAAAAACAAAATGTATTAATTCCCTCTTAGAGTTTACATAATAATATGTGTAACACAATTATGTGTTTTAATGTTATTTAAAAATAAAAAATAAATATATGTATGAGTAACATACATATAAATATACCACAAAGGGTGAAGGTAACAGCTGAAATTGGAGATCTTTACGCGACGTTCTATATTTGCCATATTAATTTTCGTACTGACGAATTTCGCGGAACTAATGCCAGCCTGCATCGCTTTGATACCTAATACGTTCGTATATAGTTTTGATACGCGAAAAAAAAGAGGTGGGAGAACTTGAAATAGGCAGAAGGAAGGACACCGAACATGTTTCAATGAAAATCAGCCGGCCCTGTACTTGCGGGACGTCTTATTATGCATTCATGTGAAAAATTTCCAAGCAACATTATTTCTTCGAATACAATGGCAGACAAATGCCCGCGCTGCTCACAACCACAAAACGTAGAATCGAAAAGATCTCTAGGTAGCATTGGAGAAATAAAATTCCTCTTCTATCGTACAATAGGACCTCATATTTTTACAGATGACGGAATGAAGAACGACGAATACAACGATCGTGCTGCGAGGTTTTCTTATAGCAACGCCATCGGAAATTTCGTTGGTAATATTTCGTTTATGTTCGCTATTGCATTTATTTCATGTTTCTCAGGTGTTCTATTTTATCGGTATTGGAAAAATATAAAAGTAAGGTTTCTGTTCAAAATGGACGATATTCGAATTGTTATAATTTTCTGGAAAAAGCGTAACTAGAGACATAATTTTCTTAGGAAAGTGATGCGAACTAAAAGGTCCGTTTAGTAAAAGTGTTTTATGAAACAAAAATAAAGCATGATATGGTCGTCTGAAGGTATGTAAAGTTGGCAGTGCACCCTTAATTTAAATCTTAATAAAATGATAAAAAGACCGCGTTTCGAAATTATTAGCGTCGTTGTAAAAGAGAAACTTCAATTTTCATTTCTATTATAAATTCAATAAGGACATAAATTCTCAACTATTTTAGAAACATTTCAACTCCCTACAAACGTGCCTTCATTTTTCCAGCCGTTATATTTTAGAAAAAGTTTAACAAAGGAACAAATGATGTTTCATGAAATTAAAAACTTCGGGCTTTAGAATGATTCGAGATTGACTGAAGTATGATAATTTTTGACAAAGTAATAGAACTATTATAATATTAACCCTTTGCGGACGGCGGCGCTCGACGGGCGAGCGTCGCTGTGGACCACGGGTATTGGAGCGCCCA
>NW_027586028.1:0-1562 GCF_028453695.1 Augochlora pura
AATTTTAAGGGCGCCGCAGAGGCGCCACTCGAGTGCAAAGGGTTAATATTCGGACACCGTTTAAAACGGAATAACTATCTTCAAAGTCATATATCGTCTATTATGACATGCTCCGTTTCAACTTGTATCCTGATGTCAATGCGAAAACATTTACGTATGAAATTAATTTCTATAAAATCTCCGTTGCTTCACACCAGATCCTTGCAATTAAATTCGATGAAAAGAGCTTGTAGCATTTCCAATAATTGTCAACACTGTGTGGCGCATACCTGGGCAAGGAATTTGGTTGGTAAAGTAACTCGGCGCGCGCGGGGACTACGATAATCTCTGTCGCCGGGGTGGTTGGACTTTCCCAAGAAAGTTTATAATTGCGCGAAGGAGGAAACTAAGTTTCCACGTTTGTTTCCACCGGGTTATAAACACTCGGCGAAATGTCAAGGAACGAACGGTTCCAGCGGTCTCGAGCATGATGCGACGAAAGGATTTTCCTTCGGGGTCGTGCACTTTCCATCGACGCCCTTTCTCGCGCGTCCAGCACATGCGTTTTTATATTTATTTTATATTTACCGAGAGTCGCGTAACAGCGATATTAACCCTTAATTAGGCGCACGGGGTCAGGGCCAAAGGGTCACAGTAAGTATTTGTTTCTTAAAGTTAAGTATATTAAAGAACTTTATTAATTACTATAGAAATCCATTAAGTTTTATTCCTTTTTGATACTCCTTTCCCAATGTTTTTTTGAGGTTATTTAAGAGCCCATGCGCCTAATTGGGTGATTTTCTTAATGCGCCTAATTAAGGGTTAAAGCAGCAGCGATTCTTCGCCGATACAAATGAACTAGTCGCAACAATCATACGGAGATGATAGTACGATAACAAACACGGAAATATCATCGGTGAATACCGTTATCGATTCGAGGGTCTCTCAATTTTCAATGAATTTTCATTGGAAAGAATTTGTTGTGTTACGGAGACTTCGATGCAAGTGATTTTTAATCGACGAGATTATAATTGGAAATAATTGAAAACAAATCTTCATTTATCCTGGTAACGAAGGAGGGTGCTTGTCAATTTTTCGGAAGCCAATCAACGTTGGAAAATTCAAATTTCAATGAGATTTCAAGATTAATCGTTTAAATATTTGAATTCGCGTGAACCTTGATTGCAATTTGATCAAGGTATAATCGGATAACGTTAAAGTTGCTATCGAGAATTGATTTCCACAAATTTTTTCATCGAATTTTTTTCATTCGAATAATTTAAAAAATAAAAAATCAAATCCGACTTAATTCAGTGGGAACAACTTTTTCAAAAATTCTCTTTTACTTTTATTTTTAAAATCGTTACGTATTGCAGGCTTTTAGATACATAGATTCCGAGATTATTGAGATTCGTCTCACTCATAATTAATCAAATAATATCCGCACGTCAGCGTCACGGTAGAAATGAGTAGGAAGATTATGAACGCAATTACTTCGATGAAGAACTCGTAAACCAATGCGTTCCATTCCTCTATCGTAGATTCTCCGTCAGCGCCGCCATTTTTCTTATTAGAATCGTCTC
>NW_027586029.1:0-1562 GCF_028453695.1 Augochlora pura
AGACAATTAAAATAATGAGTTTGATAATTCGAGGCCTTCGTAAGTTCGCGCCGGCAACACGCGATTGTTAAGGGGATTCCGACAATCAGGAAGCAGACTGCCCCGCGCAGTCAAGATTTACAGAAGCTGCGATGAAAAGAGCTCCGTAAATTCCGCGGAAATTGGGTCAGCTTGCGAGCGCGGGCGGAGGGAGCAGCCGTGAAGCGTTGTTGAGCGTTCGCAACTCGCGATGTTTTTCGAGTTGGTTGACACCATGGCGGGGAAGAAGAAAAAAATGGCGGCGCCCGTCGACGACGCGGAGAACTCGCCGTTAAGCCGCGGAACAAGTTTGTCAAGGTGGCGCACGGCTCCGCGAACAGAAGCACCGCGAGACGCAATTAAAACTTGAACAACTGCTTAATAACTTATTGTTAGCCACTTGTGCAACGTCCAATTCCAGTTTAACTCCGGCGCGGAGCATTCACGGTATCGCGACTTAACTTTCGTGTTTATCTCAGACAGGGGAGCGGTGGCGGGCCGAAGCGAAGTTAACCGGTTCGCGAAAAGGAAAATTTATCGCAACAGAAGGGAAATTATTTCGCGAGCCATCGACGGGAGGGCGGCGGGCGCGCGCTTTCTCGCGCGGAAAACGCACGGCGGAATCGCGCCGGACGCGAGTCGGTGAAGCGGAGCGAGGCGGTGGCCGGGATTAAGACTTCAATGTCGGGACGTGTTCAATTAACATTTTAATAAGAGAGCTGTCCGACACCAGATGCGATGCCCGACGAGGTGTTTCCATGTCTGATAATCCGCGGCGAGTCACTCTAATCTCAAGTGTTCGTTAAACAAGCCGAGGGAAAGCGTCCGGTCGATTTCAGCCGTGACGCAAACACGGATCGCCCGAGAGCTGCGACGCGCCCTGTTACCATGGAACCCTACGAGGTCCCTTTCCCAACGCCCGGCACCAGGGCACGCGGCGCGAAAAACCGAACCGCCCCCGCAAAAAAAAACAACAATCGCCTCGTACACCCTCCGGTCACGAATCCGCATTCGTGTAAGCCTGCGTTGCATACTTCGCGCGGAAAATCTAAATCGACGCTTCGAACGGCCCTCTTTTGTTCCACAAAAATTTAATTTCCCTCGGAAACATTTGCAATATATATTTCAATCCCGGGCTATCTCGGTTGAACTGATCGAACTACCGATCAAATTTTATTATCAATATCTTAACGATATATCGGTGATAACGTTACAGTAAGACGAGGAAAGACCTCCGGCTACAAATTACAGCGACACGGTATCGGGAATTGAATTTCATTCGTAAAAGAACAGATTGTTTGTTTTAGCGAAATGAATTCGGTTATTAAATTGCCGTCGACCGATATTTATACAGTATCGGTTCCGATTTCGTTCAAATTCTATGGACCGAAAAGACAAACATCAATTCATGCGGAGAAATTCATTTGAAATGTCCATGGTCCGCGGTTAGCGTGTGGATCCGCCAATTACTTGTTATATACCCCTTTTTATTCCTTTATTTTGTTTGGCTCCGAACGAAAAATAAATCGAGTATCTCCCTATTC
>NW_027586030.1:0-1561 GCF_028453695.1 Augochlora pura
AAAAAATTCCAAATCCAATGACTCTGAGCAAGGCAAAGGACATCATCAGGACAATAAAAACGCTGAAAGGAAAAGACGATATGGGAGTCAAGGATTTTATCAAGCAAGTCAAGTTCGCAAAAGCCTCGTGCAGTGAACCCACGTTGCTTTTAAAACTCATACTGGCCGAAAAAATTACCGAATCGGCCGAAAGAAGCATTCGCTACCACAACATCGAAACTTTCGAAAATTTATACTCGATACTTCGTTCTCAAGTGTCTACTCCTGTCACAGCTAACGGGTGTAGAAACAAACTATTATCTACTAAACAAGGTTTTGGTGAAAGTGTGCTCGAATACAGTGTACGGTTCCGACAAGTTCTCAGTGAATTGATGTATGCTGTACAAGCTAAGCATTCCAATGCTACGGCAAGACGTGTCGCTATCGCTGAGGAAGAAGAAGAAGCTGTCAGAACCTACACCATGAACCTCCAAGAGAAGATCGGTTCAATCGTCATAGCATCCAAGCCGAAAACACTCAGCGAGGCCCAGACCAAAGCAACCGACATAGAATTGTGGACGAGAGATCGCGCTGGACGCAGTACCTCAACGCGCTGCAAATTACAGCACAACCTGTAGCCACACAACTTCCTGTGGCTACGCGAGGAGCCGGACTGGCTTCAGTCGTGGAATACAGTCGCATGATGACCACTTGGAATCTCGTGCAAATAGTGGAAATCTGTACAGTTTACCAGTACTACAGAGTCACGCTATTCCTCATATACTATAAGCTCTATCTTTCAAGATATGAGGAAGGAGAAAGCGTGTCTTATGACAGTTCCGGACAATTTGTGCTGAGCGAAGAAATTCGACAAGTGTTAGGACCTGTGACTCAGGTACCGATATCTACGAACAATATTCTTTGTTCAATTGGAAAGATCGATACCTCAACCAACCGCAGAATCGGTTTAAACCACCGGTTCGACCATTTTCTCAAGTAAGGAATCAAACATTCATACCTACCAAACACCCAGAAGTTCGGTACGATCAACCACGCGCAATAATAACGTGCGAACACTGCAAGAAATCTGGACATAGTAAAGATTAGTGCTATCAGTTGAGAAATTTTCAAGTCCGCCAAGCAGGCAAGCTACCCCCCAGAGTGCACAACTTAACGAAACCGGAGGCAACCAATTCGGAAGAAAAGTCGACCAAACTGGCCATAATCAGACCAAATTGAGCAAGTAAGATCCAATCTTAACCACATACCAGAGCTTCTATCCAAAATACGAATTGACCATATCGAGGAGAATTTACGCGAACCCATCAAAAAAATTATTGCAAGCTACAACGACGATTTTACGTTGGAAACAGATCCATTACCTTCCACTCAACTTACCGCGCATGAAATAACCCTAAAAAATCCAAAACCAAGAAACATCAAATCCTACAAACCTCCAGAGTGTCACAAAATTGAAATCCAACGACAAACGGCCGAAATGTTGGAGAAAGGAATCATCGAACCCTCAGACTCCCCCTTCAACTCCCCTCCATGGGTAGTATCCAAAAAACGGACGCTTCGG
>NW_027586031.1:0-1560 GCF_028453695.1 Augochlora pura
CGCACGGAAGCATCAATCGACACCATCCATCCTGCCTGCATCGACCATCAACCGAAAAGCCATAAAATCGTGCAGGCACCGGCGATTATTCGTAAGAACGACGTCCACCGTAGTCCAGCGCGTTTCCGCGTCGCGCTAGACCGCCGAAAAAGGAAGAGGAAAGGGAAGCGGGCGTTGCGATTCCGCGCGGAACGAGTCGCGTAACGTGGTGACATGCTACCGCACGGCTACTGGAAATAACCCCTTATTATCCGAGCGTCTCCTACCGCGGACACGCCGCGCAACCGGCATTCGCATAGTACGTAACCCGCAGCGCCCGTTGCCATTGTGAAATCCGCGGCGCTGCTGCGATTCCACGGTTGCTCTTCGACGTCTGTCATTAATTCTGCTTTGGCCTGGTGACGCGGCTTTCTAATAAACGCGCGCCGCACACAGAGAGTGAGAGAGAGAGAGGGATCGCGCGGGAAAAAAACTGACAATCGGCGTGGGAGACGCGGTGAAATCGGCCCGGACCGACCCGACACACGACCCGACCTTAACCCGATTCAGGCGGCGCATCCTCTTTTTTTTTCAGCCGAGCCCCGACTCCGTGCGTCGCTGCATTTCGCAATGCCTTGCACGACACGTAACGAGTATCTGCTTTCGATTGGCTCGCTCGGTGCTAACCACTTTGTTGACCGGCGACGTGTTCACTCGTCTTTTCGTGCCCGAACGTAGTTGACCGGTGACGAGTTAACTCGTCACTGCACTTGCATTATCTATTTTATTGTTTTATTGTTTAATTTGTGACACCCAGGGCGATACAGAATATTGCAAGATACTTGGCGTATAGTGTTTAGTCGTGTCCGTTTTATAACAAAAAAATTAATTCTCTTTTAATTTGGAATTTTAGTAAAATTCCAATGCTTACATTCTTTATAAGCAATAAGTAGATCATATTTATTAATTATAACATAAGAAAGGAATTACATTTATTCCTCATTTGTATATAAGGAATGAATCGAATTTATTTCTTGTTCGTAAATAATGAATGAATTAAATCTATTTCTTATTCGTAAATAAGGAATAACTCAGTTCACGTTATAATAACGAATTACTCACTTAATATTACAGCAACAACTATATTATACTTAATTTTATATATATTTACAATTCATCTTTATATTTAATTATAATCAACATTATAGTAGCACATCATTAAATTTATTCATTACTCTGAATAATTACACCCACCCCTAAACTTTATTTCCACTCTTTCGCAACCGGCGAGACCTCTATAGTAATAGATGTAGTTTAGTTATAGATATAGTAATATCTTTAGTCATAGATATATTACAGTAATATCTTTAGTCATAGATATATTACAGTAATATCTTTAGTAATACATATATTATAGTAATATCTTTAGTAATAGATATAGTTTAGTTATAGATATAGTAATAGATATATTATAGTAATATCTTTAGTAATACATATATTGTAGTAATATCTTTAGTAATAGATATAGTTTAGTTATAGATATAGTAATATCTTTAGTAATAGATATAGTTTAGTTATAGA
>NW_027586032.1:0-1559 GCF_028453695.1 Augochlora pura
GAATCGCAGGCATCAATTCGTTCCAAAAGGTTCTTTTGCATCAATTCGTGTGGCACCCATTCATCGAGCTTCTTCTCGAGACCAGCCTTATGCAAATGGTTCCAAACGGTTTTATGGCTAATCTTCAGCTCCTGAGCAATGAAATAAGCACTTCCATGCCGGTCCGACTCGATGATTTCCATGATTTGATCAACATTTTCGACGAGTGGCCTACCAGAACGTGTCTCATCTTCGACGTCCATGTTACCAGAACGAAAGCGTTGAAACCACCTCTTTGCTATCGCATTCTATACTGTATTGGGTCCATAAACAGCACAAATTTTTTTGGCCGCCTGCTCTGCTTTTTCCCCTTGGTCTTAGTGGTATTGAAGAATGTATCGAATTTTCTCGTTTTTAACCTCGATTTTAGAACGCTCTAACACACAACTGGATTCACTAAACATAAAACTGTTACACAACTTTTTTGAAGCGTTATGTCGCCTTTAAATCGCCGTATAGAATGATAAGATGCAACGTATACATCGTGAGATATGGCTCACTAAAGGCATCTAACGAAAAAGGCTCAAAACTTTTTACTTCTCCTAATATAACTTATTAAATATAACTTATATTTAGACGTTTTAAAGACGTCCGATTGACGATATTCGGGTTATCTTAAAGATGTCCCTTTTGAACATAGTTCATTACGCCTATAAACAAAGCATATCTAGATTGCAAATACTTTAATTCTCTTGTATTGATTTAATATCGATCAATCGATTGTCCTTAATTATATTATATTTCGTTACGATCAATTTCCGAGACTTTATGCAAAACAAAAGTATACTGCAGTAAACTATATAAACAAAGCAAATCTGGATTACAAATACTTTAATTCGGAGTCTTTATGCAAAACAAAAAGTATCCTGTAATAAACTCGAATAACTTTTACTAGTCGTAAACAACAAAATGATATTCTTTAAATCTTATTATAATATCATTAGTCTCTCAATTATTTTTTATATAAATATCTTTAACCCTTTACACTCGAAGCCATTTTAAGCTTACATCCAAAATTGCTATTTTGACCAGCTCTAGTATAGTACTTAGTATAATTTATGCATGTAAAATTGAGTCTTGCGACTCGTAAAATTGTCACGCTTTTAACAGAAGGGTCTTTAATAATGTCAACATTATTTTGTTAATTATATAACAATTTTCATTGGCGCTTCAGAGGCACCACTCGAGTGCAAAGGCTTAAATATCAATATCTATTACATTTTAACCCTATTTATATTTCATCTCTACTTATATTCTACATAAAATATAAGTACTTTATATAAGAGAAAAATCCATAAAATATATAATTACAATCACAAAGCATCCCGCTAAACAACGAACATCGCAAACGAATCCCATAAGACTAAATTTCATCCGCTATTTCCACCATAATCCGCTAATAATAATTAATCGTCATCGAAAACCAAGAGCACAGCATCCGCAAAGAAAACAACAACAACAACAAAAGCCACAACGTCTTCCAGCATACCACACTCGCGTCCAACAAAGTATCCCCCCCC
>NW_027586033.1:0-1559 GCF_028453695.1 Augochlora pura
GTGGGAGTAGTTCTCGAAGTGAGGGAAAACTAAGAGGAGAAAATAGTAAGGAAGGGTCGTTCCAATTCAGCGCAGCTCATTTATCATTGAGTCTCGGATGCCAATCTCCTTCTCGCTGAATCGAGGAATAGAAAAAAGTGGGTGAGCGTAAAATGAAGGGTGAAAAGACTTGGGGAAAGTTCGGGCGAATTATTTGTCAAGTATTAAAGTCTTTTTAATTTATCCGGCGGCCGTTGCACTTTGTAAACTCTCTCGAGCCGGCTTGATTTGACCTCGAAATCGACATATTCCAATCGATCAATCGGTCCGCAGTTATTAATTGTCTTCGAATCTAACGTGTTGTTCGGTAATCGAGCTCCCTGGGATTTGTATTTTTAGGATTGAAATTGGGAAAAGGATTTGGAAAGGATTGGGAAAAGGATTGAATATTTACTTATTTGGGCTTGGTTTACCATTAATAAATTTCTGTTGAGATTATTTCTGTTAAGATTAAATTTCTATTATTATTGCTAGATATAATATTCATTTAAATTAGTAGTAATATTTAGTAGTAATTATTACAAATAATGTTCCCCCGGGCTTAAACCTATGTCCAGGAGTATATTAACAAATTAGTACATTGATATGTTGGCTGTACAATTCGTTAGGTTTAATACAGTCTATGGGTGAATATATATTATATTGAAATGAAAGAAATATATTTATTTTATATTGTATTTTTTGTATACATCCTATTTTACTTCATTGAGTGAACTTCGTATGGTTCTTAATAGATGGACTGTATTTTTATAATAATATATAATATCTGTAATACACTAGATTACGTGGTAATTGCGTATATGTATATTTATGTTTGACTTCTAAGGTGTTGGTAAATGTAATGTTTGTGGACCAATACAATGAACCAATACGAGGGTGAAATAGACTTTCCCCTACGGATCTCTTAGGTGTAACAGTAAGTAAGTGCTTACGTTCGTGGCAGACCTGTTATGTATAACAACAGATAACAATCGTTATTAACTTGTAGCACCTGAACCAATTACTAAAATGGTACGGTACAGCAGAAAATATATTATATTTTTTTAGGAACCTGACGAAACTTATTTTCCCGTGATCTTTCTTGGTCTCTCGCAGTTTCTCGCGCTTATTATAATTATTGAAATATTTGCCATTATTGTCAATGATATATCCTTTTCAGGTTTGATGGCGTAAAAGACGTTATGTATGCAATGTAAATGATTAAATACGAATGAATGCACCAGGAAAAAACCTGTACAACAAAAATACGATTATCATTTCATCTAATATTATACAAATCAGATCAATAATTAAACTGTGAATCTTTGTGTAAAATACAAATTTTCTATATTAATTGAAAGATGATAGTTGCATATACTTTTAATTCCTTATTTAATAATATTAACAGATTAAATACAGTACATCGACACTTCTGAATTATTTTAATTCGCTCACTTTTCGAAATTCCATACAATCGTTTTTGTAGTAAACGAAGATCACGAGCTTATCTCTCAGATATACTATATCAATAAAAATACTTT
>NW_027586034.1:0-1559 GCF_028453695.1 Augochlora pura
GGGTGTTTTTATTTCCTTTTTGTTTCGAAGATTTGCGATTCTATATTCCGCGTTTTCGATATCGGTGAAGGAATTAGGGGCAGGGAGCGAGCGGTGCCTTTGTCTATTGCGAATTGGAACGCCCCCGGAAATCTCCGATCCATCGAAGATTACGATCAGTAATATAGGCCAAAAATTCCCACGCGCCGAGCGCGACGCGGAACGTCAAAAGCTTCTCAGCAATTTATTCATTTCGTTTCCAGATACGCCGATCCCGTCACAGTGAATCGTATCGGAACGATCGCCCCGCGCAATTTATATTTTTCTGGGGAAACCCGAACCCTTTGTTTTCGTACGTACGGTTTTATTGTAGCCACCGGGCGCGGGTCTTTTTTTTTACGATGACGAATTTGCAAACGGGATAGTTTCACGGCGAACTTGATGTCTTGCGAAGAGCACAATTGTTCCTGAAGAGAAAATAAGAAAATGTGTAAACATTAGCAGCATTTGTATACAGTTTATTGTTATGTGCAAGCATTTATTGTTAAGGAGTTCGATTTAGCTCTTTGAAGTACTTTGATAAGTCAGTTCATGGTAGAAACTATTAGCCATGAAATCATATTCTGTTCTTTTATCACCAACATTTAAACATTCAAGTAGATGTAAATATAGAATAAGTACAAAGTCTTTTCTTTTTGTAAGAAATTATTCTTATAAAAAAAGTTCTAATCATTGCAATTGTAAAGAAAACGGTAAGGCAAGGGATTAATAAATACTCGAACACTTGCTGAAATATTCTTCACTTTTAGTAGTGAGCTTTCAATGTTTATTTACGTCTTGCTTATATTTGTTTTCTTGCTTTAGAGATTAGAATGAATTGAGAACAGATTAACACTTTAACTTTGATGTTATTAATTATTTATTAAAAATTAAGTCTTAAGCTTGTCTATTATGTCTTCCAAATCTTATTATATAATGTTAATTTTATTAAATAAATACATCGATTGTATTCAATTTCTGCAGTTCTGTATATGGCAGACAAAATGGTAATGTTATTCTACGTAAAACAGGGTGGAACGAGGAAAAAAAATTCTGTCCCCGTTCGGAGGTTACAATTTGAATAAACACGCGCAGCCTGCTCGAAACACAGCTGCCAGAAACAAGATCTGGGTACAAACAAGTATTAATGATCCCGCTGGGAATCGATTTGCAGGTACCACAGCTGAATGTCCGAAATCCGTGGCGGATTTGTACGTTCCCCGAAATCCCAGAGATTTTTAACGCGATGCTTTTCCTCCAGAGTCGAGCAATTCTTTCGCCGAGTTCGCGAGCGACGTGCGCCGCGTGTGCACACGACGTGCAATTTCTCAAGAGAATCCACCATTTCCGCGTTTAATGCGGCCGCGTTACAGTCGACAGTCGGGCTATACCCTCGGGAGCTTTGATTGCGAGTCACTTGTCTTACCAGTATTTTGACGCTGTTACTTTATAAGCAAGCTTCGAGCGTTCTCTTGCTGCTACAGCGTGGCGCAACGCCAAGAAATCGAGTTTCTGAAAACAATGGCTTACAGCTTCCGATC
>NW_027586035.1:0-1559 GCF_028453695.1 Augochlora pura
TGCATGTCGAGGACCAAAATAAACAGTTATCTTTCGCTTCCTATACAATTTCCTCCGAATTTCTATTTTTCATCTGAATATCGATTCTTACGGAAACTTTATAAAAATAAGTAGTTTGGTATTTTATGAACAAGTGTATTTATGGAAGAGATCTTTTAAAATCTTCTTAACAATAGTTCCACAGGTACAATTTTCTTTAGGAAGTCTAATAAAAGAAGATTCGTAAGAGAAACACGAATAAGCTTTATACAATGAAATGACGTAACAATTTAATGATATATTGTAATTATTTGATATTGCTGTATTATTATTACTATTATATATATTTTATTATTATATTTATTATTATTATTATATTATTGTATATTCCTTGCATAATATTTATAATTATATTAGATAAAATTATTAGGAACTTCTTCGACCTTTAATCAATTAGCTACTCTTGACAAGTATTCTCGTCGTACCATAAAATGTTATCATTTTTTCATGACGCGCGCGTATAATATTATGAAGAAATTATACATTGAAATAAATGTTGTCTTACCATGTTTTTGAAGGAAGTACAAACTAGTTACTTTTAATGCTTGGCGACCTTAGTGTTAAAGAAATGATACATCTGTCTCGTCAATTCGAAGATTAAGCTAGCAGATATCGATCACGTTTTTAATCGGATTTCAAATTTTAATTAACGTTTAATCCGACTTCGGAGCTGCATATTCAAATTTCAGATTACAGTTCCCAATTAACGTTAACTTTTAAGTAACATCCTATCAGTTCCATTTTAGGAAATATCACAAAAGAAATCGTTTTTCAATGTGTTTTCTCTCGAAAATGTGGCTACGAGGAAAGTTGTATTTCGTAATTTCATATTATCGAAGGAAGGCGATCAATTTCTTTAAGAGATATATTTCTGATTTGCTAACGTAAATGTCAAGAGAATTTTCTTGAATTCGCCAGTGTCACGATGACTTGAAAAATAGAGTGAATTGAAAACGAACGAGATATGTAGCATGTTTATTTACAAGGTTTATTTGAAGCAACTCGATTACACAATTTTGAAGCATCTGAACAAAAACACATTTTTTGAAACATCTGAAGTGTTTCTGTTTTATTGTTATATGCAATGAAATAATTTGATCACGAATAACGATAAAATCAGTGGAGAAAAATTAACATCTTTAGATATTATAGTGGAGCAAAGCTTTTACCTTATTAAAAGTCGTCTATTATTTTTATCTCGACATGTTGTATTTAATTCCTCTCGCAAATAGTTTTGACAAATTGAAAAATAAATATTTACTACTGTTCACAAATATTTAGAATAAAATTTTCGTTGATTGGTTTAATATTAATAAACTAGATTGACGAATGAACTCTAAAAATTCAATTTTAAGAAGAAATTATTCAAAATATTTCATGGAATGACTGTCACGTTCATTATTAAATTCGTGGTTATTTTCATTCTTTAACCCATTCGGTACGAGCACTCTGTCTCGTCCTGACGAGTCCTCCTTTATAAGAAAATATTTCCTAAGCGTTAAAGAAAAACTGTGCTTAAT
>NW_027586036.1:0-1558 GCF_028453695.1 Augochlora pura
AAGAAACCCGGGCTATTTTTATTTTCTATAGAATTTTCTATAGATGTGCGATTGTTTTTATGCGATTGTGAATGTTTTGTAAAAGGATATTAAAGTATTTGTGGTGTAATTGTATCGATGACTTTAAGTGGACACGGTAAATTTGTGTGTTTACTGTTTTATTATATTATTTATTTAAAAGTGATATAAAAACCTTGCTTACTTAATATTCCATTGTAATATTTGTTTTAAAGTCACGTGATGATTTTTTCTTCTTATAGTTCTATATAAATTATTTTAGATTGAAGGAATAATTTCTTTTACTTATCATTCCATTGTGCGATTTGTTCTAGAACGAAACAATAATTTTCTTTATTTACTGTGCTATTGTACGATTTATTTCAGACTGACGTAATAATTTATTTCATTTGTTGTTGCATTATATGATTTATTTAAAAGTGACAACAATCTTCCTTACCTAGTCTTTCATTGTATAATTTTTTTTAGACTGACAAAATATATTCTCCCTCTCTTATTGTTTTATTGTACAAGTTATTTTAAAGTGACAGTATAATTCTCTTCAATCACTTTGTAATTTGTTTTAGAATGAAACAATAATTTTCTTCGCATATCCTGTCATTCTATAATTTATTTTACAGTGAAAGGATAATTTTCTTTATTTACTTCGTCACTATACAATTTATTTTACAGTGAAAGGATAATTTTCTTTATTTACTTCGTCACTATACCATTTATTTTAAAATGACACGATAAATTCCCTCATTCCTTATTTCAAGTGCCACTCTTATTGTTTCATCGAACAAATTATTTTTAAATGACAGTATAATTTCCTTTAGTCACTCTGTAATTTGTTTTAGAATGAAACAATCATTTTCTTTCTCATATTCTGTTACTCTATAATTTATTTTACAAAGAAACAATAATTTTCTTAATTTACTCTATCATTATACAATTTCTTGTATTAAATTAAATATAAATTCCCCCATACAATATTTCAAGTGTTCAAATAATATAAACAATAAATAGTACAATAATAAATAAATAAAATACTATAAAATAATACAAAAAAATGTCATAATATCCTATATATCCTAAAAATGACACAATTCTCCTATACCATCCACTTAACCCTTTGCACTCGAAACCATTTCAGCTAGAAATTTACAATAATTTTTCTGGCTCCCATTATTGCCATTTTATATAACAGAATTCATTCTATGCATATGATATTGAGTTTCATGACACATGTAGCAGCCTGTTTCAACAATCTTTTAGATCCAAGCTTTGGCAATGTCTATAACAATAATATTGTTATGTATCGCAACAATTTTAATGGCGCCGCAGAGTCGCCACTCGAGTGCAAAGGGTTAATATCAACGCAGTAATTCGCCATATCTGCCCTATAATTGTATTACTTATTCCAAGCCCGTCTAAACTTTGCTAAAAGAAAGACAGAAATCGAGTCCAGACATTCGAAAAATCTCCACCCTATGCCATAACTCTCACCACCGTCGGATCCAGTATTTTCGTGGAACTTTCCATCAGGAAGCCACCCATA
>NW_027586037.1:0-6380 GCF_028453695.1 Augochlora pura
CCAATTTCACTGACCGCCGCGCCGGCTACCGCGAATGTCTTTCTCCCGTCGCGACCGACGGCTGACTGATTGTGAAACGCATTACAGTCGTCTACACCTCGGGCATGCAGCGATAAGGAATAATCGGTAAAAGCGGCAGCGCTTGATCCGGCAAGCAGATCATTCTTGCTGCTCGTTACGCGAGCCGTTTGCCCGCCGAGCGGCATGAATCATTCGCGCGTCCGCGCGCAAACCGCCCGAACACCGATATCGCCCGTTTCTAACGGAACTGGCCGACGATCGAACGGCAAGGAACAGTCGATCTTCGTTCCCACGCTCGACATTGATTACCTGGCGCACATGTCCCGTCGACGGTGTTCCGCGTTCCGCCGATACCAGGTGTCGTTTCTCGATGATCGAGCGTCATCGCGAACGATGACTAACGCCGCGCTTCGCGGCTCGATTCCACGAACACTGCCGCTGTCATCCGACGTACTGTCCTTCTGAAACGAGAAATACTGTTGCAGAAAAGGTGTTCACTGTTTGAACAGTTATCAGCTGTTTGCGCTACCAGTTTTCCTCGCCGCTGTGTCCGACGACTGTTTATTTCTGCGGTTTTATATTACCCAGGTTAGGAGTACGCGAGTGTCGCAGGCAGACTGCGGACTTTTCTGCGGGAGCCATTTTTCTAGGGTGATCGGATGGCGTAATACTCGAGTAGATATTTTGTTTTTACTTTGTTCGATGTAATCGGTAAGAAATGAAACATTTAACACGTTCGTCGCCGATAATTATACAACTAAAATCTCCACATAATTAAAGCAATTTAATTAATTAAAATGAAACTAAAAAGTTCACGTTTATCGTAGGGGATGAAGTTAGAACTCTTTCGCATTCGAAAAATCATAGTCGAATTCATTTTGCTCGAATATATTGGAATAAATATAAATTTTCAAAATTGGTCAGAAATTAGTGTTACCCGGATATGGGTGACGCGGCGACGAACGTGTTAAATCTTATGTAATTTAATGTCTCGTTTAAATTCTTTTATTATTTTAAATTGAAGCTTGAAAACGGCTTAGGTAAAAGTAACAATTGTTTAGATTATTGTATTTTACAGGACTTTCAATTCTGTAAAATTAACTCTTCCGAGTTACGCCGTTTCCGTTCTCAACGACTCGAATTTAATTGAAAAGAAACGATTTTTTTTAAATTATTTGTAAAGGAAAGTTCTGTGTTGTGGAATGAATACAAATCTTTATTATAAATAAAAATCCACAGCCTGCTTACGAGCATAATGCAGATTTTAGTGAACGATTGTAACATCTGCCGCCTTTCTCTTTATGTAAAAATTCTGAAACAATTGTGAAAGATAATATCTACACTCCCAAAGAAAAAGATAGCACACGTGTGCTATCTTTAATTTCTCGCGTTATAATTATGGTACAGATAGAGAAAGGCTACCTACTAATATATAAACATAACTTTTATTGAATTTTCATCAACGAATTCTCGTCGTAAAAATACAAATACCCAAATGAATACAGGCAAAATGGTGGCACATCTGAAAAACATTCCATATTATATAAATTTAAAATAGACAAATATAAAAATGCTATAACTGTACCTGTGTTTAATAATGTGTGGAACCTCCGTGGTTCTCAATTACTTCTATCATTCTTTTTAGGAAGGATTTATACAGGACTTTAATTGAAGATTGTGATATATTTTTCCATTCCTCTTTAATACTGATTTTCATGTCATTTAAATTTCCATCTTCTTTGTAGACAGCTCTTGATAATAATCCCCAACAATCCTCAATGATATTTAAGTACGGGGAGCACGCCGGCCATTCCAAAACAGGAATTATCTCTTTTGAAAAATATTCATGAATAATTTTTGCCGCGTGTACGGCATCATTATCTTGCTGAAACACAAATTTTGGACCTGCAATGCATTGCGCATATTTATCAATTTGGCTTTTTATTAATCTTAAACAACTCGCACTATTCATTTTTCCTTGTATAAAATTAATATTCGTTTTTTCTTTGTAACCTATGCCGCCCCAAATCATTATTCCACCTACTTTTATTTCTCGTCTAATTCTTGTTAATTGTCCTTTGCGAACGTCATGATAATAGTATGCACTATTATCTGGACCATCCAGACAAAATTGTTTTTCATCTGAAAATATATTCCTCTAGATTTTCCTCCAGTGTATATATTTCTTCGCAAATTCAAGGCGTGCTTCCTTATGCTTCTTTGTTAATCGTGGCTTGGCTTTTATTCTTGATCGGTTCATAATATTACTCATTTGCCGCACACGTCGAATATTTTGAATATTAGTTTGTACATCAGCTTTGCAAGCAATTTCTCTTGCAGTAGCACAAGAATTAGATGCAGCACGAAGTATATTACCGTTGTGTCACGGTGCGATAGGGTTGCTAACCTTCCAGTGCTTTTCCTTTTACCGTAGTTATCCACATATTTTAATACGTCATATACAGCTTTTCTGCTTCGACCAATTTCTTTCGCAATTTCTGTAATCGTTACTTTCCATTTTCTTAAAATAAGAACTGCGTATTTGTCACTGTCAGATGATCTCTTGCCACGGCTCATCGCGAAATGCGACAGATTCAATATCAAGAAACACTGAACACCGACTGACCAATTGAACTTCCTTAACCCTTAAATGCATAGAGTCCCAAAAATGAATCAATAACTTTTTGCGCGGATGCCCGACAACAGTTTTGATATCGATACATTTGGCTGAATGGCAATGATTCCTTTGTCCATTGACTTATCAAAAATTAACTAAAATAATGACATTTGACTTCAATATTTGTATCTTTCTGACGTTATACCAATTGGCGCGCATTTTTGATAGCGGGTTCATTTACGTACTTTTGGAAGTGGATTATTTAGAAATATTTTGGTGTATTCAAAAAAATTACAAAGTGCAATGTATTTCTTTGTTCCAAGAAAGGAAACGACTGCTTCAATCTCTTTCATACTAACTAAAGAATTTTTATGTCTATTTTGCATAGTGTACCAAAAATGAATCATTAATATTTTTCAATAAAAACCCTATAAGATATGACTTACAATTTTTTTTAATATTTTTCCCGATTTCCACTCATTTGAAATATTATAACCCTAATTTTTAAATAAAATTCATTAATTCATGCATTTAAGGGTTAAACCTCGCGACAGATTGAAGAAAATTAATATAAACCTTGAGTGTGCTATCATTTTATCTCTGTCTATTCGTGTGTTTCCATTCTTCCTAAGAGAATATCTCGCAGAAATTCCAATATAGATAGTGTTTACGTATTAGTAGAAAATAGTCTTTCTGTATCATTTGCACATTTCCCGTGCCGTAATTGTAACGCGAGAAAATAAAGATAGCACGAGTGTGCTATTTGGGCAGTGCACATATATGGAATGGTCTCTATAATAGAATGAAAAATAGAGCACCGTGAAACATTCTGTTCGATTTTTCCATCTTACTTTCCACGAACATCCCGCGACACCGTGTTCGAATCAAAATGTAATAGCGAGCGCCGGAAACACCGATCCGGAAAAATTGATCCTCCGCGCGAGCCGACGCTTTATTAGCCTCCGGCGGTTCTTAAAAAATATCGACAGCGTCCGGCGACGGAATATCCTTTATTCGCCGGCTCGAGCCGACACTCCAACGAGATTACCGTTCCCGTTGAATCCCCGATTCGAAAATGATAGTCCACAGAGTGGTTCGATCCGCGCGCCGAAGCTCGGGCTCGTTTTGTTCGGCTGGAACAACGGTTCCGCAACGTGAAACTGGAAAAAGAAAAAAAGAAAAAGAAAAGCAGGAAGAATAGAGAGAAAAACAGAGGAGACGGGTGGAAAAAAAAAATAGTTACAATCGGTGAGACGAGGAAGGACGGGGCCCCTTTTGTTTCTATTCATCCGCTTCGACCGGGCGAGGAACGCGCGGAACGGATCAAAATCGGAAATCCGTTCTACAGTCACATTTTTGCACGGCTTCTTTTTTTTTCGTCGGCGGGAAATTAATATCTGCAGGATTCTCTCGTCGAATGCCGGGCGAGGCGGCATAGTGATCGCGCCACGAATGATCGAGGCGATCGATCGTTGCCGCGGCACGTCCGCCATATTGTTGCTGGCGCAGCATTTTTCTTTGGAGATGAGTGGAAATTTCTGTCAATTTTTTCCTTGCTCCCACTGAATCTCTTCGGCATAGTTTTCTAATAAACTGGTCGTCTTTTAAATAATTAACAAAAATTTCAGAATTCTGTAAGAACCTTAACGGTTAATCTCCACCGAAACGGTTCATTTCCGCTGAACGATCTCCGCAAAAACGTACCGCCCTCTCGACAAATAAAGCATATAGACGTAAGTAACAATTTGACAACAAACACAGTGATAGGATCCATCAGAAATAATCGTGCAAAATACCGTGGGAATTGCTCCGAAAGCGACGTGACTCTCGGCGCATTTCGTAAACCATCGTTTTCCATTTGTACATGTATGGTTGTCTTTTTTGCGGGTTTCTTTTATTTAAAAAAATACAGGTCGAGTACGTGATACCACGATCCATCTGGCTCCGACCGCGGCCGCATAGCGACCGGAAGTTCATCCTCCGGGCACGGACGAACGCGAATTATCGGGATCTAGAGTTTCCAAACTCGAGCGATCGAGGGATCGATCGTCGATCTGCCTATACCCAAGAAATTCGAAACGCTGCATCGTTCAAATAATAAATATCTCACCGGGTATTCCAGTAACAAGTTCAAAGGAAATTTGTTCACCGTCTCGGCACAATCGTTGACGATAATCAGTGGCTGCCTCGCCGTCTGATCGCATTTAAATATGCACTTGCAGCTGACAACCTTTCGTTTCCATTGTGCCAACAATCTACAATGTCGCTTTCATCTGCGCGTAACCATTATGAAGAATTCATTGGGGGAAACGTATTGTGCTGCCGTTATTGTTAGGACCTTGGGCATTGGTTGCAGCGATCGTCGACGGTCCACGGCGTATGGAAAAGTTTAAGCAACAATGTGAAAAGTTTGTTACAATCGCATCGTTCAATTTTTAAGAGTTTCACAATTTTTGCTTTACGGAATCTTTCACCGTTTAGAAACATCGCAAGATCTCGAACAACATCGTCCGAGGTCAACGCAAATAAAAGCTGCATTTACGAGCAGAATAGAAAAATTCGCGCAACCTAGTAAAAGTATAGCGAACGCCTATGCGACACGTGGAATCGATCGATTGCGCCTTTCCGTTCGAAACGAATCGCGGAACTACAGCTATTCCCGCATAATGAAATTAATTTCTCGGGAACTCGTCGAAGCGAAAGCTCTCGACCGAACGTTTCTCGGAAATGATTTGTTATCACTGTTTGTTATTTGTACGGATCGATCACGTTGCCTCTGACCCCGACGGTTCGTCGTTCGCCCCTGCGTGGGTGATACAAGTTATGTTACGCGGCGACTGCGGATGTCTATGCGTGTCGGAAATCTCTGAAACGGAAACGGAACTCGAATTCCCGTCAAAGCCAACGCTCGCATGGTTTTCGGTGGGTTCTCTCTCTCTCTCGGTCCTAGAAGAGTCCTGGTTGCGTGCGAAGCGGTACGAGTCCGCGGCTCGCATTTTTAGCCAGCCTCTCTCTCTCTCTCTCTCTCTCTGCGCGCGAACATGTAAAAACGGCTGCAGAAACATCCGCAGTCCGGTTTCTGTATTTCCTCCACACAGTGGATTCTCAAAAAATGAACACTTCTTTTTTTTCAGGGCACGGCCGCACCTTCGTCGAGCAGCGAGAAATATCTGAGGGTTGGGGGGGCAAAGGGGGAGGGGGGGGGGCTGCTGCTGGCTGCCGCTGATTCCGCCGCCACGCGTTGCCGAACTGCCACGGGGGGAGACCGTGAAAGGAGACCGTTAAAGATTCAAGGGAACTGCAAAATTCGCGGAAGTTTCTAATGAAATTTCGCGCGCCCGAGACTCTCCGCGACGTTCGCGAGATCGTGGAGAGCAGCGTGGAGAGAGTTCCGAGCCTCGTCCGTCACTTCTGTCGATTAGCCAAATTTTTCACTGCCCCCGAACGAGCAGACGCCGCACAATTTTACATAAACTCTGCACTTTAAACGACTTCGTTCGGAAATTTAATTACAGCAGTGTTCGCATTGAAATTTGAGGAAAACTGTTATCCCAGTCGATTTTCTTGCTCTTTCGACGGTTCTATTTGATCTCTAACTAAATTCTAGATCGTTGAATTTCGTTGCCTAAGAATTAGCTAGTGCAACAATAGCAGGTTTATTCGAAGGTTTATTCTAAAGTAATCAGTTGACTGGGGATCTTTGTTCAAAATTTACCTGCGATAAGAAGCGATAGCTTTAGGT
>NW_027586038.1:0-1558 GCF_028453695.1 Augochlora pura
CGATGATATTACAACGTAATCAGCGACGCGAGAATCCTCTCGCTTCGGATTCGCCCGCTTTGACAATCCGTCGCCGGAACTGGGTTAATTTCGCGCCCGTGTTCTACCTCTCTATTTCAAGATCGCCCACCGAATCTGCAGTATCGCTCTTAATTACGCGAGCAATTTTGAACGTTCGTAAAATAGAACGTTCCAGTTGGCGGGCTTACAGGCGGACTGCGGGTATCTCTGCGGATCTCTGTTTTCGTTCTTGAGGGACAGGTGTAACGTAGAATATCGTTTCTCAGTGTGACACGCTACCGAATTTCCCAAAAACAATGCAGCAAGAATTACGATTTCATGGAAGTTGGAACGTGATTCAGCCGTAATTTATGTAACGCATTCTCGCGTGAATTAATGTTAGAAATTTTTACTCTTGGTGTAGATTTAGTGTAATATTGGAGTAATGAAACGCGAGGAGAATTTTTGAAAAATACGAAATATAATTACGAATATTTTATTTGCGGTTTTGCTAAAATATTGAATGGATTAAATTAAGGAAAGTTAATTGAAAGATGGGTTAAATAAATAAATTAAATTAGTTAAATAAATTCTAGAAGGAAACAGAATGTACTTGTGCTAACTATTAGACAAATCAGTTAAAAAAACAACGCATGAAGATTACGAAATCTGTAAAAGTCGATGATAAACGACAATAGATATGCGATTGTTCGATGTGTGACAACTAAATATGTTATAGGATGAGCTGCTTCACGTTTCACGTATACATTAACGTATGAAAACGAAGTCCTAGGAAAGTTCGTTTGCCCACGTCCGCACAAAGAGAGCAACGCGGGCCCGTAATAGCAGAATTCCGCTCGAGTCGCAGCGAAAACCATTTCCTTTGATTTTTCATAGCGGACAGGAGAGGAGGTGCACTTCGGCGTTCCTTCGCTCGCCCGACGAATACAAAGCAAATCGACGAGAGTAAAAAAAAAAAAGAAAGAAAAAAGGAAGGAAAAGATGAAATCCCTCGAAAACCTAATTTTCGTACCTCAGGTGCACGCACTCGAGTTCAATATGCAGTTACATTTTTCTTCTTTAATGGAGCCACGGCGCCCCTTCAATGGCCTTTACGTTACTTTCGGCGAGCGCGAAATAATAAGGCGGGACTGAATGCCGTGAAAGGTGTAGGCTCCCTATCAAAAAAGATGCAATTACACGGTTGCGCTAGAGAAAAATAGGAGGATAGCTTCCCCATTCAGCTATTCAATTTTTTGCTCCGACAACCCGGTACGCCGCCATCGGGGAGAAGGGGGGGACGCGGGCGCGCGCGCGAGCCCCGTGGCCCAGTTTCTACGATATTCCTGCGGAGTGCTGCGCTTATACGTGTCACGAAAAATTTTAAAGGGTGTCGGCCTCTCGCGCCGCGCCGCCGTGTTGCCCCAGGATGCTTTAAAGATCTCGGACGGGGGAGAGGAGCCTTTCCGTATATTGTCAGAAATAATAGAGGGATATCGGCGAAGTGTCGCTGTCGTTCGAATTTGCAAATATAATTTCACCGGTGAATGTATTTTCA
>NW_027586039.1:0-489 GCF_028453695.1 Augochlora pura
GTATGTTATGTTGTATCTCACTTATATACACTTAAATTCCCATGTATCCCCTTCTATCTCTTTCATATCCTTGGATATTATGTTACATCTCAGTTATATACCCTTTAATTCCCTTGTATCCTCTTCTATCTCTTTACAATTTTTGGATATTATGTTGTATCTCACTTATATACACTTAAATTCCCTTGTATCCTCTTCGATCTCTTTTATATCCTTGGATATTATGTTGTATCTCAGTTATATATACGTAAATTCCCATGTATCCTCTTCTATCTCCTTTTTATCATTGGATATTATGTTGGATCTCACTTATATACACCTAAATTCCATTGTATCCTATTCTACTTCCCTTATATCCTTGGATATTATGTTGCATCTCACTTATATACACTTAAATTCCCTTATATCCTGTTCTATCTCACTTATATACACTTAAATTCCCTTGTATCCTTTTCTATCTCTCTTATATCCGTGGATATTATGTTGTAT
>NW_027586039.1:589-968 GCF_028453695.1 Augochlora pura
ATCCTTGTATGTTATGTTGTATCGCACTTATATACCCTTAAATTCCCTTGTATCCTCTTCTATCCCATTTTAATTTTTGGAAATTATGTTGTAACACACTTATTTACACTTAAATTCCCTTGTATCTTCTTCTATCTCTTTTATATCCTTACATATTATGTTGTATCTCACTGACATACAGTTCAATTCTCTTGTATCCTCATCTATCTCTCTTTTATCCATGCATATTACGTTGCTTCTCACTAATACACACTGAAATGCCCTTGTATCATCTTCGATCTCTCTTATATCCGTGGATATTATGTTGTATATCTGTTAGATACACTTGAAAGCCCTTGTATCCTCTTCTATCTCCCTTATATCCGTGGATATTATGTTG
>NW_027586039.1:1068-1557 GCF_028453695.1 Augochlora pura
GTATGTTATGTTGTATCTCACTTATATACACTTAAATTCCCATGTATCCCCTTCTATCTCTTTCATATCCTTGGATATTATGTTACATCTCAGTTATATACCCTTTAATTCCCTTGTATCCTCTTCTATCTCTTTACAATTTTTGGATATTATGTTGTATCTCACTTATATACACTTAAATTCCCTTGTATCCTCTTCGATCTCTTTTATATCCTTGGATATTATGTTGTATCTCAGTTATATATACGTAAATTCCCATGTATCCTCTTCTATCTCCTTTTTATCATTGGATATTATGTTGGATCTCACTTATATACACCTAAATTCCATTGTATCCTATTCTACTTCCCTTATATCCTTGGATATTATGTTGCATCTCACTTATATACACTTAAATTCCCTTATATCCTGTTCTATCTCACTTATATACACTTAAATTCCCTTGTATCCTTTTCTATCTCTCTTATATCCGTGGATATTATGTTGTAT
>NW_027586040.1:0-1557 GCF_028453695.1 Augochlora pura
TATAATTACACAATAGTCTCTCGTATAATTAAACAATAGTCTTTCGTATAATTAAAAAAGATTTAGTCCAGTTTTAAAAAATATAGTTATTATATTTTTAAATGTTAGTTTTCAATATAGCGCGTTTTTGTTAGGTGCAAATATATTATCCGTCGCGACTGCGGACCGCAAATAGTTTCCGAGGTCTCTCGATGGAAGATCGAGACGAATCGCCACGAAAGCGGGATTGCCGGTTAGACCGCAGGTTCGCGTAATTAACTGCGCGTTTGCGCGTCGCTAATTAAGCATGCATTAACGAGCAAATCTACCGGCGATGTAAACAGTGAACCGGAAGGGACGGAACACGCCTCGGAAACCGCGTATCCACGGAGTCGGCGAAACGCGAAGATTTTTATCGGCGTTTTCCCCGAGGAAAGAAAGGTTCGGAGTAATTGGACGGTCTTGCAACATACGTTGGATCCGCGAGTTTTTTTCTTTTTTTTTTTAATTAATTAGCCAAGAGTCGAATTTCAGCGGACAGACGATGAGATGCGGAATTAAGCGAGCGGACGGAATCGGCGGAATCGGTGGGCGAGGGGCTGGCTAGGACTTTCGCAAGGGTTGAGAATAAGTTAATTTAATTTAATTTAATTTCGAGGACTCGAAACAGTAGTCGAGAGAGGAAATCAAAATTATTTTCAAAATGAGACTCTTTAATGGAAGATTGCAAGCATTATGAAATAATATAGGTATTCGACACTTTGTAAAAGTCTTATTAAAGTATGATTAAAATAATTTGCATTTTTATAGAATCATTATTTACTTTAAAAATATAATTTTATTTCATAGAAAATGCATCTTGTAAAAGACTTATATTTAATACATAACCTTGAACATAGTGTCTAACGTTAACAAAGTAAAATATGTTATAAAATATTAACTTATTTAGATTCATATTCTAACACTTTTTTTAGTTTTTTAGTTTTCAAGCTTATTTTTCTTTTTTAAAGAGTTTGAGTTATAGTTTGCGAGCACATTTACGTGCTTGTGAAAAAAAAACTCGTCGGGTAGGATAATAGAGCTCGTTAAATAGTGTGAAATATTCCGGAACAACTTTTTCCCCAACTTCGTCTGAAACAAAGCTGCTGCTTCGTCTAGTTACTATACCTGTGCCATCGACATTTTTCGTCAAGAACAAGAGAATATTTCAGCAAATATCGTATTGTCTTGTATTGTTGGAAGCCCCGGCTCTGGCAACGAGAAAATGTCTCGACCACCCCCCTGTCCCCCCGGTAATAATCACCCTCGGTGGAAACGCGAAAAAAGGGGTAGGAACGAGAATACCCGTTCAAAATGGAGTATCGCGGTCGAACGCCGGAGGAGCGAGAAAGAAAGGGGGTGGGAAAGAAGCGGGAAAATTGGCGGCTAACGAGTGAGCAAAAGAGAGAGAGAGAGAGGGAGAGAGAGAGCCGTCGCGCGACGACCGCTTATTAGGGCCGTTTCGCGAGCAACGATTTCCTCGAAATTTCAACGTTCCTGGAAAAGCTCCGGCTCGCGGGGGCGGCAACGTTCGATGAC
>NW_027586041.1:0-1557 GCF_028453695.1 Augochlora pura
AATACTTACTGGTGCAATTTATGTATATGAAATTGAGTCTATGTAACATTTGTACTTTTAACCCCTTTCCCTGTCACAACTAGTCAGACTCGTGATAAAGATTCCATATAAGCTAAGTATGAATATTGTTAATTTCTTATAAATCAAAATCAAATTGAATTCTTCTGTCACTAAAGTCTAGGAACGAAACTAAAGAAAGGCAGTACAAGAAACAAAAATTGTCTGATCCTATTAAAGAAAATATTAAGGGCATGCAAGTGCTAATCAACGCAGCGTGAAAAGAGGCGCAGTGCAAAGGGGTTATAACAGATCACGAATGCATCAAATCAGCACTCTAATTACAGCTGTCCTGCGCGTAGACAAAAATTTCAAGAACTGATCAGATTGAGAACTTTTCAAATCGGTACACCCTGTAGACAATTACGCCGGTACACCTTCATTATATTTACCTGTGTTCCCGCGTCGACTCGTATCAAGATCCAAGCGAGAGAAACCACGCGAGATCACCGTCGTTCGACCGCAAATCTTCAACTTCCCGGAAGTACACCTGTGCGCTGTGACTCACCGCGATCTCCCCTCGAAGCCACGGTCTCCGCGAGCGCGTGACTTCGCAGTCGCAGGGAAATTTCTCTTAATCTCGAACGACGCGCCGTAAGTCACGCGTTCGGCTCTCCGATGACCCAGGAGCAGAGAGAAACACACGGATGATCCCGGGGTAATCGGCGGCGACCGATTTCTCCGATGCGCGGTACACGTGGCCGGTCACGTGCGACCGTCATCCGTCACCCCGTAAACCTCTGAAAAATAGAGCGGCATCGTCAACATGGGAATACACCGAAGTACGTTTCCCGATCGGGCCGATTTGTATCAATTACCCGTCGGGCTGCATCGATGCATCGAACGGTTCGTGCATCATTCAGGCCGCTTCGGGAATTCCGCGGTTCGGAACGGGGCTTTCCAGTTAATTTGGAACCGTTATGGCGTCGATAGGGAAACGCGTTCGGCTTCGACGTTTTCGCAAGACGCGACGAGGAATATTCGAACAATGCGAGCTTTACGGTCGCGTAGTTAAACTGGCAATTTTTCTGCTGCTTTTGATTTCTGCAGTTTGTTTCCTTAAAACCCAAAAATAAACTGTAGAAATGTTTTCTCGCAATTAATCGATCTATAAACATGGCATAAATGAATACACGTGAAGTATACTCGAGTGAACCATATTTTATGCGTTCGCAGCTACCGTAGATCTTTGGACAATTTTCTTTATCCATAGATTTAATTTTTGAACTTTTTAATAATGAAAAACTGATATTATGTAGTACGACGCGGAAAAGTTTGCTTTTACATTTAATCGATTAGCAGACATCGTAAACACACTGACGTGGAAAGTATCGAAATTAACAGCGAAAGGTCAACGGGTGATGTACAAACAAGCGAATCTTTTCACAAACTATAAAGTAAGAAGATTAATTAGTTCTAGGAAGTGTCTATTTAATTATCTAGAGACGTCAAGGAAATTTCCTAACAATCTCGATCGTCATCTTCGTCGTTCTATCGAAA
>NW_027586042.1:0-1084 GCF_028453695.1 Augochlora pura
CGAACGCGGCTCAGAGGCGATACGTGGCCGTGGCTCCTGTCACCGAGACGGGCTTGAGTCGTCCCTGAATCGTTCGCGCTCATGTGCGCAGCAGCACGAAAACTCGTCTGTGCGCAACCAACTTTAACTGTTAATAACTCGTTAACAAAGCCGCAGATTGCATTCCGGAAAATGAAAAAGTCACTTGAAATAGCCTCAGCTGCCCCCATTTCCCGGAGTTACAATATTTGAAAAACACCCTGTATACACTTAAATGCCCTTGTATCCTCTTGTATCTCTCTTATATCTGTAGATATTATGTTGTATCTCAATCATATACACTTAAATTCCCTTGTATCCTCTTCTATCCCTTCTATATCCTTGGATATTATGTTCTACCTCACTCATATACACTTAAATGCCCGTGTATCCTCTTCTATCTCTTTTGTATTCTTGGATATTATGTCTTATCTTACTTATATTCACTTAAATTCTCTTGTATCCGCTTCTATTTCTTTTATATTCTTGGATATTATGTTGTACCTCACTTATATACACTTAAATTCCCTTCTATCCTGTTCTATCTCACGTATATACACTTAAATTTCCATGTATCCTCTTCTAGCTCTCTTTTATTCTTGCAGATTATTTTGAATCTCACTTATATACACTTAAATTCCTCTACTACCTCTCTTTCATCCATGCATGTTACGTTTATTTTACTTATTCACACTTAAAAGCCATTGTATTCTCTTAAATCTGCCTTATATACGTGGATATTATGTTGCCTCTCACTTATATACACATAAATTCCCTAGTATCATCTTCAATCACTCTTTTATTCTTGGATATTATGTTGAATCTCACTTATAGACACTTAAATTCCCTCGTAACCTCTTCAATCACTTTTATATCCTTGGATATTATGTTGAATCTTACTTATATACACTTAAATTCCCTTGAATCGTCTTCTATCTCCCTTATATCCTTGGATATTATGTTTATCTCACTTACATACACTTAAATACCCTTCTATCCTCTTCTTTCTCTTTCATATCCTTGGATATTATGTTGTATCTCACTTATATAGACTTAAATTCCCTTG
>NW_027586042.1:1184-1557 GCF_028453695.1 Augochlora pura
CCTATACACAATTAAATGCCCTTGAATCATCTTCTATCTCCCTTATATCCTTGGATATTATGTTGTATCTCACTTATATACACTTAAATTTCTTTGTATCCTCTTCTATCTCTTTTATATTCTTGGATATTATGTTGTACCTCACTTATATGCACTTAAATTCCCTTCTATCCTGTTCTATCTCACGTATATACACTTAAATTTCCTTGTATCCTCTTCTAGCTCTCTTTTATTCTTGCAGATTATTTTGAATGTCACTTATATACACTTAAATTCCTTTGTATCCTCTACTACCTCTCTTTTATCCATGCATATTACGTTGTATCTTACTTATACACACTTAAAAGTCATTGTATTCTCTTAAATCTCCCTT
>NW_027586043.1:0-1557 GCF_028453695.1 Augochlora pura
GAATTCCCTCTTCCCTCTGGAATCTCCGCAGACATTTCTTTATCGTAAAACGGGCTTCGCCACAGGTTGCTTTCTTCTCTGAATAAAATTATTCTTTGAAGTATTCACCAGGAAAGAACGTCTCACACGTTCCTAAAATATTCCGCGGAGCCTTTGGCCGTCTGTAATGATCCTTGACACGGACCGCCGTTTCAAACGTATCCTTTGAAAACTTTTCGGTACAGAATTACATCGAGAAATTCGCGAAGAAGAATCCTTTGCATCCTTCTAAAACAAGGGTCGGAGAAAAAAATTACGAACGTTGCGGACCCTTCACAATAATCAAGAATAATCTTAAACACGGTCTAGCAAAAAAACACGAAGTTGTTTTTAAAGTGAAAAAAGTCGTGTCCATAGTTTCACACAGGGGGTCGAGAAGTGGAGGAGACCTTAATTCTCTTATTTCTCCAGTGGCACGCGAGGTTGGTTCACGTTCGCCCGGTCGGTGACGGAGTACAGCGTTCCTCTTGCCGAAATCTTGCGGATGATTTCGTTCGGTCGCAGGTGAGACCGTGGGCGTTCACGAGTAGGCGATGTTCGAGCTGCCACTCGGGAGCGGCGTTCGCATGTATTGGCACCCACGTTATATCGGCTCGACGTGCAAACGGTCTGCCACCGTGTCAGGTGAGCGCGGGGCAATCACGGGGACGTCTCCCTGACGGATGACGCGGTTTCTTTTTTTCCTTTTTTGTTTCCTCGTTTAATGGTCGATTGGTAAATACAAATAAGACACCGTCGGAGGGTGGGCGGGGCTGTGTGTGGAGGAACGAGAGCGAGGGGGAGGGCGGAGGGGTTGGTAGTGTAGAAACAATAAAAAATAACAAAGTGTAATAGAGTACAACACGCACCACCAATCGATCGAGTATTTACAAGCTCGGGGAGAGTCTCGTATTGTTCGCAGCCCCGACTGCAACGCGTACAATAATAAATTATCCATACGTGTCCTAACTACGTGCACGCGTGCACATGTGTATACATATATATGAACTTCTTCTTTATAAATTAAATTAAATAAGAGATTCGTGTAATTTCGCTGGATCTCTCTTCCGATCCGCTGATTCGTTGAGCTGCGAGAACGGCGACGGACGAGACGGATCGCCGGTCCAACAGAATTCTACGTGGAACACAGTTTGCTAACTCTCTGCACTTCGTTAACTAGCCTTAACAATTTGTTTAATTAACCGAGACAATATTTATTGATTAATAAACGCGCTTTCTCCGCCAAATGTCTTTATACCCTAGGTCAACGTATAAAATTTAAAAATCGTAAACAATTTCAGAAAATAACTTTTGCATTATTTCCTCGTATCGTGCGCGAGAGTTAACAATTGTAACAAACGTACCGATGCCTCCGCTGTTTTTTTTTTTTTTTTTTTTTTTCGGCAAACAATCCACAGTCCGGTGATTAGAATGCTCGGCCATCTGCGTCGAAATGGCAGACCTTTCGCCCAGCGGTCGTTCATTATCAACGAACCGCGATTTCCCGAGCGAATTCGCGCGCGGGATCGATGCCGATCG
>NW_027586044.1:0-1557 GCF_028453695.1 Augochlora pura
CATGCGCATCATGCGCGGCGCGTTGCCTCGTTCAGCGGCGCAACTCCCGCGGAACGGACGGATTTTAATGTCGCATCGACTAACTAAAAAATTAGAAACTTGTGTGTTATTTTGTAACGCCATGAACCTTGACATAATTATTCGCTAGTTAAAATTTTGATTGGATTGCAAAAATGCTATTAATGTTATGATACATTACAGTAACGTTAATATATGATGAACCAATATTAATATACGATAACCATTATTCCAGCGTCATTTTTATACAGAGAAATGATTATTATATAATAATCATATTATTAATTATAATCAATTTCATTCAATTAATTAATTATATAATAATCATTTCTGTGTATAAAAATGACGCTGGAATAACATTAATACGGTAAGATTCTAAAGTAACACGAAACAGTGTACGCATACAATGGACCCAGAAAATTAATATAAAACAACGGAAAGTGATGCAGAAAATCGTGGATACTTCAACGTTTCTCCTCGTAATTCAAAACATTTCAACGTCTCTGTAACAACGTTACCCGTAAACGCTCGTTCGTATAAAAACGAGAATATCGCGGCGTTTAAAACAGTTTTACGAAATATTATTAAATCGAGAGATGATCGCTGATTCCGTCTGTTTATGCGAGAAGTCCCGGTGGCCGCCGACCAATCCGGCGGCGGAGGAGATCAAACAAAACCTAGCAGCTATCGGTGAAAATTTCATTTCCCTCCGAAAGTAAAACAAACTCCTCGACAAGTTCCGCTCGAGATTCATCTTCCTCGGGTTTCAGACAGCGACGACGGCGGCGGCGGCGGCAGCGGAGTCACGAATGCGCAAAATCGACAGTTCCATCATTACGATTCGCCGACGACGAAGCGGGCGCAAAAGAAGCGTCGGTCGATTGTTCCTGGCAAGTTTTTCGTTTCCAGACGGCGAGAGAAAGAGAAAGATAGATAGAGAGAATGAGAGCGAGAGAGAGAGAGAGAGGTAGAGATAAGGAGAGATAAAGGGAGAAAAGTCGGCGAGTGGAAGAAGCGGAAAGATCTGTCTGCAGCTTCCTCTTCTGCCGGCATTTCCGCGGACACATAAAAGTATTTTCGAGGCGGTGGGGGTAAAGCGAGAGAGTTCTGAAACGCGGCTGTTCGACAATACTACGACCAAGGATTCCTTCCATAATGGAATGTCAAGTTGCATTCAAAAAAAAAAAAAAGAAAAAGAAAGAAGATGAAAAGGTAGAAAAAAGGACGAAAGGAGCAAGAAGAGGAAGAAAGAGAAAGAGGTGGAAAGAGACGAAAGTGAAAGGAGGCAGGAGAGCGCCGGTGGAAAATGGTCGCATCGACGGAAAACGAGAGACATCTCCTCTGTTTCCCCCGCTGCCCGATCCGGAAACAAACGACGAGATGGAAACGTAAGAGTAGCGAGAGACCGGCGAAAGAGCTGCTCGTTCTCGCGCGAAATAAAAAGATCTCGAGGACCGGTTGCTCGTTCGAGACCCAGAGGATCGCGATACGCGGGCCAACGTGGACAGACAATCGTTTGTATTTATCAGGGACGACACC
>NW_027586045.1:0-1556 GCF_028453695.1 Augochlora pura
GAGACGAGAAAGACCGTGGCCGGTACTTTACAGTCGTTGAGAAGCGCGCTGATATCGCTGGAAGTTCCCAGCATTAAACTGAAATCTCTCGTCGAGTTTTCCAGGGACGGTGCCTTCGCCAATATAGAAGAAATGGCCGTCTTCTTTCTAAACAGCTTGGACTATGTGCTGCAGTTCGAGGAGAAGCGATGGACGCTGAAAATGCAGCTCAACACCGCGATAGTTGTTCTAATGGGGATAGGGCAAATAATAACCGGCGCCGTGATAGAGATGTACGCGGCGGGTGTTTTCACTCGTGTCGCAGCCGGGCTGATCAGCGAGGGCCTGAACGATCTCTTCTACGCTGCCGATGCTTTGACGTCCGGTTACTTCAGCTGGAAAGATCACAAGAAGCACAAGATTGAGAGCGTGATGATGACAGCCATGACGTGCGCGTGCTTCTCGAAGGACGCGAAGGTCTCGCGTTACGGCCGTAAGCTGGCCGGGCCTGACTACCAATGCGGCAAAAAAGTCGCAGAGATGACCGGCACGGAATTGATCAACACCGTGAGTAGCAAGCTGATGATGAAACAAGTCACGAAGCGTATTATGTCGAAGACCACAGAAGGGTTGGCTTTCGGCGCTGCGAACGCGCTGGTCGACAGCTTCGTCGAAAATCAGCTCCGCGATTTCTGCAGACGCCTAGCCTCCACGATTCTGGTGAACATCGAACGCAAAGTGGACGGCCACGAGATCTCCGCGAGCTTGAAGCAGGCTTACAAAACACTGGGACCGGAGGAGGCGGCGAAATTGATCGACAAATTGACTAAGAACGCTTTCGCCGAGAAAAGTTTCGTCGATGGGTTTCTACCGGCTGCGAAAACCATAGCCAACACCGTGATCCAGGGGATCACCGCGGCTGCCGAAATTAAAATGATGACAAGCAGTTCTATGCAGCTTGCTATTAATGCGGTCAACGAAAAGATGCGTTCTCTGAGGCGTTTCCTACAAATCGCCGATATGGCCCTCGCGACCGGCAAATTTCTGGATCGTTTGAACAAGGAGATCAAGAGCGAGCTACAGAAGAGAGGGGACTCGTCGTCGAACCGCGTGACAACCGTCGTCGAACAGGGAACAGAGAAAGACTGCGAGAGATTCAAAGACGAGGTGATCGCGAGGTGGCAGGAGCTGCTCAGCGACAAGCTTGGTCGGATGCTGAATCAGAATATCGTCGGTCCTATTTTTAAAGCCGGCGCCAATCGTCTGATCAGTTATGTTGGGAAGGAGATAGAGAAGATGTATCGGTCTTGCCAGGAATATCAGAACAACAATTACTTCGAGAAGAGAACGCGGGATCATCGCGCGGACTTGGAGAACGCTCAACAGCGAGGGCACGGCGACACCTCTGAGATCGAGAAACAAATCACGGATAGGTATCACCAGGATATGCTGAAACTGTTGGAGAAGACTCGTTGTCCGCGTTTGTTCGCGAAACTGGTTCGAGAAAATATCCCGATGGGTATGATCGGTGTCCGCGCGTCTGTCGTCTACGTAAATGGATTCTTGAGGCGACAGGG
>NW_027586046.1:0-1556 GCF_028453695.1 Augochlora pura
TCCTTTTCATTTAAGATATTTCAGGTAACTAACACGAATCAATTCAACAAAAACAATAACGATCAGAAGAGATTCAATAAATTATCGCATGCCTTCGCATCTTAAACATATTCGGTGGTAAATAATAATTTGATTGATTTTTGCATTTCAACTTATTTGTTGAAATTCAACATATATTAAAAAGGCGGCGCCGCTTCTTTCACAGTTCCCGTGGAAAGCGCGCAACGGCCCCTTATTCGGTATTCTCGTTCGATTGTTTACGCGTTTCGATTTTTCGCCGTGCAGAAAGGAACCGGTCACGGTTCGCGCTACGCCGCGGCGAGGATGCAGTCGCATGTGCATCCGCGATACGGCTCGCATCCCTCCGGCAGAGATAGCGAGATCACGGAAGCGAAACCAGAAGAATGGAGTTCGAAAATAGTGTCGCGGATCTGTTTTCGCGCGAAACTAGCTGGCTCGGCAGATGCGTTTCCCCCCACCGACCCCCCCCCCCGCCCCCTCTATGGCGGCGCTCGTCGAGCACCGACCGGTGAATATGGTCGAGTGATAAGAAACGTGCTTCGATTTAATACCGGAAAGATTCTGCGATTTCCGCAGAAATCAGCGAAGTGGCCGATTCCGATATGACGGTTCCCCGCGCGCGCACCGTCGCTATACTAACTCACCGTTGCCTATACTAACTCACCGCGTCGCGCCCCGACCGGAATACTCGCGCGAAAAACACGGTGCTCCGTGAACGATCCGGCCATCAATTTTTAATATATTCCTCGACGCGATAACGCGTCGCCTTTCTCCCGCTTCTTCACTGGACACCGTTTAATCGGTGATAAAATTCAATTGAAACGTGTTAATAAAGAATAATAATAATATAAGATCTGCAGGACGTGTCTTCCAGTGATCGACGAATAAGAGAGGAAAGTGAGGGTGCTGGTCTTTTCGTCGAAGGCTGGTTTCATTTTCGAGGATTATTATTTCGCGTCGAAGCGGCGATAAAGAAAGTAATAGCGCAGCGTCGATTAAAATATGCGATGAAAAATGTCGAAGCAATGAATCTGTCAATTACCGTCGTCGTATATTTGACCGCGGCTATTGACCAACACGGCAGACAAATCAAATTCTCTTTTTCATTTTTCCCTTCTGTCTCTGCCTGTCCGTCTTCCCCCTCTTTTCTATTTCTCTGTATCCCCTGTCTCTCTCTCTCTCTCTCTCTCTCTCTCTCTTTTCTATTTCTCGCACACGCCATTGTTTCGGTACACGGCAAAGTGAAAACCCGAAGCGCCCCGCTTAACTGCATTTCACCGGCACGTTTTCGATTCGGTGCCTCGTGCCCGGGCACCGAAATAAAATCGCCGGCGAATATTCGGCATTACCCCCGCGCGCGCGCGACAATTGGCCTAAACCGTGCGAGCCGTGTAACGCAATCGACAAGAGTTAATCGGCCCGCCGATAATTCGACCCGGCCGATGCTGCCCCGTTTGCCCGGCCATCCCGAAAAGGAATTAATTTCACATAATTAACAGGAACGACGCGAGAAATACTTCGTGTCACTGCGCCCT
>NW_027586047.1:0-1556 GCF_028453695.1 Augochlora pura
AAATTAAAATTTTAGTAAATTAACATTAAAATTTTAGTAAATTAAAATTAAAATTTTAATAAATTAAAATTTAATATTCTAGTAAATTCAAATTAAAATAGTAAATTAAAAATTTTAGTAATTAAGCCTAATGTCATCATCAACGACTTACCGAACTCGAAGTCAGCGGCGTCGTATATGTTAACCAGCAGGTCCACGTCCTCGTTGTCGTCGGATCGGAACACGGCGTTCCTGAAACGGCAGAGACAAAGACAGTTTTAGCGTCGCAGCTCCCGCCGTGATACACCTTCTCGACGGCTGCGAATTGTTGTTGGTATTTGTCTCCGATACACGTGCAACGGGACAGCCGGAGCGCGGGAAGGGGGCGGGGGGGGGGGGGGGGAGGGGGGGAAGTCTCGATTTCAATGACGTTCAATTAACCAGATAAGCTGTCCGGCGTGCACACGATATCTTTGCCGGCGATCTTATTATCCCGTTGTCGAGATCAATAGTCGCCTAATTCGCTGCGATGATGCACGTTCCTCCGCGAGTTTGAAATTTCAGTCGGCGATAAACTTGGACGCGGCTCCTGTTTAAAATCGCCGGGGGGCGCTGTTTGTTCCGGCGACGACCGTGAATCGCAGCGAATTAGACGTCGTTTTATACTGTACTGTTTCTTGAATTTGGTTTAACCCTTTGAAGACGAGGATATTTTAATTCCGAAGCTAGATGATTGATGTTTTATTATTTACGGTATTTCTATTTTATATGATTCGATGCAGATTATTTATATTATTATTTAACGTTATTGTAATTAATGTGCTTGTTATTATTATTTTAGTAATTGTATAGTAATGTTAATAATAATAATAATAACACTATATATTAATCACAAATAATTGATATTTATTTAGCAATAAATGCTCCCCCGGGCTTACAAAGAATACCCAGGGGGTTATATAGTAAGAACAATACTTACAGAGGCCCGGAACGTGGTATCATGAACTCGTTTATTCGCAGAACGTTGCCCAATGCGATGCGGATCCATAAGTTCTGCAATGAAAATCCAATACTTGTATTAATATATGATCATATAAATTTGCGCAAATATATACTACGAAATTTATTTTATCAATAAATGTTCCCCCGTGCTAACGTAGAATACCATAAATATAACATGGAATAACATAGAATAAATGAATTATATATTATATTATAATATTGTGTAATTAAATAAGTATATACTTATATATAATTAAACAAGTTTTTACTTGTATATAATTAAACAAGTTTTTACTTATATATAATTAAACGAGTACACACTTATACAATTGACAAAAACATTTACTTATAAAAATATACAGTTATATAAAATTAAACAAACTAAGTTTATCCACTCAAAAGTCGAGAACTTTAAAAATGGCGCTCGATCATTGAAAAGAACAATGAACAAAATGTCTCGAACGAGTTGAATTTTGATCGAATAAACATCGACGCTAAATAAATTTTGATGCTATCAACTTCGAAAGAAAGTTACGAAGTTTTCGGAGTCTCCGTAAAAATCGTACATAACCTAG
>NW_027586048.1:0-6379 GCF_028453695.1 Augochlora pura
TTAGGAAGTCCGACTTTAAACCATTATTTCTATTACAAAATTGTATTAAGTCATGCAAACATTTTTATTTACGAGGTAGGTAGACATTTAAGAAGTAGTATATATTCAATTTAGATCGATATGCGAAAGTTCATTTTTTGGTCAAATGGCACACCTTGCGTCAATCCGGACCACTGTGTGTCGGTAAGGTTAAGGAACCACAAACGTGCATTACGTTTGCGCGTTTTCTACCGAAAAGCGACTTTAGTTGTGCTGTGCTTTCTCCAGCACAATTAGAGAGGTTAGAGCCTACACCCTCCGCTCGACCCGCACTATTGTTGTGCTCAAGCTGTGAGTTTGTAGCGCATTTACAGAGCATTCAGGTGATACGCGAATCTTCCGAGTTCGGCGCTTCCTGTACTGTTACAGTGCACGTGTCGAACGGTCGGGTCGCAACAATCTTTTCCTGACTCGCTAGACAGTTGAGCTCGATTAGAGCGACTGTCTTGCATTTCTGTTTGTAGTATACGGCGTACGGCGAGGACCTACGATTGATTGGCCTCGTCGAACGGTTTCTCTTGGGAGGATCACACCGAGGGTCAACCTCGCTAGCAAGATGCAGGAGGTGCACGCCCTGCACTTGTCTAGCGGTCGAGCTCCGGCGGGTACTAAACTTCGCTCAACGGGATCGTTTGGGGTAGGTCTGGATGCTGCAGATCCCTGTGGCCCCCCACTCCCCGTTGCTCCTCGAGACCCGTGCATCTCGAAAATAGGAGTGAGAGTTTCGATTGGAGATTCTTAACGTCGTGTCGCTCGTGGAACAGATCTGCTGGAGATTTACGACCTCCAGTGGACGAGTGCCGAGCAGAAACGTATCTCTCTAGCCAGGACTGCCCGCAGATTCGCTAGACGATTCCGAATCTGCGTAGAGCGGCCGTTTATTGATAGTCGGACATGACCGACGGGACATCGGCCGTCCTGGGCTATAGAGGGTGAGACCGTGGTATCGGTAACTCACGTACGATCCCACGCGCTCGTCACTGGATGCATTCCTTGGCTTTCCAAGGAAGCATCGGTGCGACCGAAATTGGCTCACTCAGGACGGATTCACGACTGAGTGGCCCCGTTCTCGCTGGAGCACGCGTTTTGCTGAGACAATACATCGATCAATAACATCAATACATCGATCCTCAGATTAGAGGGCCTGACAACAATAAGCAGTTTAGAACTCAAATAAGGGTAATGCTTGATCAATGGCACGCGGGAGACATTATTTAGGGCCATAAGCAAGGATGAGGCTCAGATGGCCAGAGCATTTAACAAGAAACAGTACCTCTTGAACATTCACAACTTGGCAGGATGGCCTACCGGACATGCTTATTCACCTCCTTGCAAGATTTGTATATCAAAGTCTTGCATAGGATTGGAGAAAAGTCAGTCTTGGTCACCTGTAATGTTGGCAATGATTCTACAACTGTGGAATCAGCTCAGCGATCCTGCCAATCAAGACCGCAAAACATTGGCTGTGATTAATGCTGCTCTGCTAACTCATGTAGCTTACAATGGTCTTGGGACAGCAATGTCCTTGTACATGGCATGTGAAGCTCTCTCCAAGACCTGGACTGAGCTGGCAGAGTGGACATTCACCTCATCTAAACGAAACTCCTGGGATCTGATCACTCAATTTCAAAAGGGGTATAGTCAAAAGGATCAATTGATATCAACCCACCCTTGGTGTCGGTTAATCAATGATGGATATATCAGTGATTTGTCATCCAAGAACCATCCAATCCTCACCGCAATCTTCGCAGGAATCATCAGCAAAGGACAAACAGGTGGTGATATCGAGCAGTCTGCTTGGTTTATTGCTAAGAGAGCCCTTGCTTTACCCTATTATAACCGAGGAAAGGATCTATTCACAATGTTGACCCGTGCCGAGGATACTCCGGAAACAGAGAAGGCCAGACTTCTCTATGACTACTCAAAGAGAACAGAGAGAGGGGTCCTCTCGAAGGGTTGCTGACCTCAGCACCCCTTCCCGGTTCCATCGGAGCAGTTTGCAGGTGCGGTTAGCTCGTTCGACCAAAGATACATAAGCAGGACAAAAGCGAGACAGCAGCCTTTCTTAAGGTTAGGAGAGTGGAGAGGGCTGGCGAGTTTAGCCCTGGAGCTGGGCTACGCTACATACAATACTCGCAACACGGAGAAGAACACGACGGTAAAGGCCCGCATGCATTCGGGGGGCCTTGACCGTCTAAAAAGGGCTTCGTTCCTACGCTCGGGCTTCGAGCAGTGGAAGAAGCGTGTGGGCCAGACAGAGAGAGTGGCCTTCCCGAACGACGTGGCTAACTGCATCCAATACTGGGATGCAGTGGTGGACCGCCCCGGAGTCAGTGGCGCATGCTGTCACTGGTTTGCGCGTACATTTGTGACTGATACAGTGCCCTGGAATTGGAGGATGAATATGGGCCGCAGACAGGGAGGGGTGAGTACTTTGACAGGCGTCCGAACCATATCGACCTGGCTTCGGACGCGTATTAATACCGAATGGTCAGGTTTTTCAATAGCCGGGACAGGCCGACCGGTAAATGACAAGTACGCGCTTGACGACGTGGGACGCAGGTGGTCCCATAACCACTACCGACAATATGGGGAAGGAGACGACGATTTCCAACTGGAGGGGCTTATAAACCGGTTGGACATGACAGGATACGCAGAGCGGGATTGGGGGCTGACGTACCAGACGCACCCCGATTCTATGGAGGTTCCGGGAGTCAACTTCCTCGTGGACGGGACTTATGGGGGCTTACTGGCGGCGGAGTTGGGATGGAAGGGCCGTGCGAGGGCAATGCTCGTGCCGACTAATTGGGGATGGGGAGTCCAAACCATTATCAAAGACTATAAAAGGGACGAGCTTAAGACCATCGTTATTCCCTACGATACGGCACGGACTTTGACAGCAGATGGTTTCAGTGAGGGGACCCTGCTCTACTGCGGCAACGCTGACGGGCCGGTGACAGGCATCCGTCAGCATTATATTGATCGGGCAATATGCATGGAATAAGAGGCGACAGCGGGGTCGGGAAATGGGGTGGGGAGGTCCTTAGCACCGGAGGGGCTCCCGGATACCCCGACCCTTCCAGGAGATATCCGCGACAGACGGATTCTGGAGCTAGAGAGGGAGTTAGAGGCGCTCCGGCTGGCGGCGGACGCGAGGACAAGACAGATGAGGAATTACACAGACCCCGATGGTCCTCCCCGGAGTGGGAGAAGACTACAAACATGGGGGCGCAAACTGGGAGAGTTGCAGCCACCCCCCGCGGGGTGGAGGAGCATGGCAGACTCGAGGACCAACAGCGACTCGCGGAGGCGGCCCAACTCAGGACAGAGGGGTAGATTGGGGTCCACCGGACGCAATTTACCCTGAGTGGGTTTGGAGTAAGGCGTTATGGGTCAACTTGTGAAGCCAAAATTGTGGAGCGTCCTCAAGGGGCTTGGGCTCGGACGTGGGGTAGATGGAGATACGGCCATTTCCTCGTATGATGAGCTTGAGAGTTTCATGATGGAGGGTGAACAGCCTTTTTTCTCTGAGATTAAGGGTATAGTTGACTCTGGTGTTGTCCTACTTCATGCTAGACGCCGTTCGCTGGTCGCAAACCTGTGGCTCGCAGTCGGTCGGTTTCATAAAATCAAAGCTCGCTATGCTTTGTTGCTGGCTATTATCGATCGGGCTAAGGCATCGAGATTTAATCCTGCCGACGTGTTTCTCCCTACCCTGCTCATTAATCCTGAAGCTGACTATCATCGGTTTATGCTAGGTAGAGCAAGCAGGGAGACATTGACGTATGGAACAATGCCGCTTTATAGATGGTACAATTTCTTTGCCATGTGTTATCGGTCGACAGTAGAGTTGGAGTATATACACGGGATAGTTAGTCACATCGAGAAACATGCTCAGAGACCACCTTTCGCGGTGAAGCAGAGAGATTTTTCGCAACTGTCGGAGGTGCAATTATGTTATAATATATCTAACATAATTGAGTGCCTACTGAATATATGCGAGTTACGACATTCTCAAGTGCCTAGAGAATTCGTCATTAACGGAAAGACACTTAGCGTCGATCTATTGTGCGATGAACTGGCGCTGAGAATTCCAGTCGACCCGAAAAACATTATAAAGGATATAAGAAAGCACATAACTTACGTTGTAAGAAGAGCGGGGAAAAAGAGTCGCCATTCCAGCAACCTCCACGTGGTGCGACTCGGGCAATCCATGTAGTTGTTGGCTCTCGGGCTGGCAGGTGCATGGAGCTAATGGCTGGACACGCGGCCGATGGGGCAGGTCGACCAGCTATGAATGTAGAAGGGGGGGTTTCACTCACCTTTGGTGAGGGCCCTCCCAGTATCAATCCGGGGAACCCTATAAACGGATCTCCCCTTGAATGCGGGGGGCTACCGGTAAACGGGATGCCCCCAACGGGTTATGTCTGGTCGGGGACCCTATAAACGGGTCGCCCGAGACAGAATGTGGGGGCCGACCTGCTTCATCGGTTGCGTGAGGGCGCGGAAGCGGGCTGAGCCCGCCGGGAAGGGTCGTCTCCGCGTGAGGGGAGGGTTTTCCCCCCATGGTCGCCACCTCTTAAAGGTGGGGGGGGGGGGGGGGCGAGTAGCCCGAATCGAGGAACCGTTGCAGTGCGCCGTAGCTGGTCAACGAAAAGGCAGTAAACTAACAATAAACGGCCGTCATTGGCTAGACGGCCGGCCATGGCGAGGGGGAGCCGCGGTTGTGTTCTGTATAGAGTTCCCGTGGCTCCCCCGAATCCGACCGAGTGTGGCGATGCGCCCGAAGGTCGCCGTGGAGGGTTTAGTGGGTCCCCTGTGGGGGGACATGTCTTTTATTTCTCCCCCCCTCCCCGCCCCCGGCCGAGATTAGCCGCTCGAACGGGGGCGGGGGATACCACTAACATCTTGGGCAGGAACCCCACACTACCCCTAGTCTGCTCCCCCGGGCAGGCTTGGGGTGTCTGGTTTAGGCAGATTCCCTCCACGAAAAAAAAAAAAAAAAAAAAGGTTGATGGAAGTGTGAGGTCCCAGTACGTTGATGCTATTGGGAGTAATGTTTTGCATGTTCGAGATAGTGAATGCTAAATCCGCTCTCGCTACTAATAAACCATTAGAATTTGCTTGTGTGTTGAACGGTAGTAGTCTGAACATGGATAAGCCTTTGGTCAAGCAGATTTCGACAGCACAATCACTATCAGACATTAAATTTGATAGACTAGACAATCTGGACAATTTACTGCTTTCAAAACTCAGGGAAATAGAATTGGAATGGGCAGATGCAAGGTTGGCTTTAGATTATTGCCTAGTTCCCTCGGTTGAGGCAAACATAATGCATGCTTTGAAACGTGTCGTGAATAATAACATTAACGATGTTATCATGCACGTTAATCAACTGGAGAACTGTCGCCAAAGCTATAAGCGACAATTAGAACATTACGTTTTGCTCGGTGATATCTTGCGCCAGTCAGCCAAAAACAAGTTATATAAGGGAACTATCAACGGAACACCGCCCATGTACGTTGGTAGGGTAATGAGAGCTATGTGGGACTTCAATTCGGAAAACGAGGTCAAAGAAATATCGACTGGACGAAACGACGATTGCGGAACGAACGTGACGGCAATTAAGAACATACCAAGCGGCTGTGCGACGGGGGTTTGCTTGGATTACAGTGGCTGGGATACAACTGTGACCTTAGAGGAAAGAATGATAGAAGCAGATGACATTGCTTCTTTTTACCCACCCGACTTGCGTTCAGCAATAATGAACTGCTTCAGAGAAATGGCTTGCTCAATAACTGTAGACGACGATGGAAATGCGTGGTTAAGAGCAGGACAACGCGGAAGTGGAGAATTGTTCACATCCTATGGGAACACCAAACTTGTAGCTGCTAACACAGCCGTGGCGGTTTCCGATGCCACAGGCATGAGCCTGGAAGAGGTTTGCGAGACAGTCCTTAAAGTGGAGTACTTAATAGGCTTCAGCGGTGGCGAACCTGTTTACAAGACAGCGGAAGTAACAAGGCATTGTATGTTCTTCACACGTAGCAGCTATTATTTATTACTTATCCTATGCTCGATATCTCGATATTTTTATACGACCAGCGGAATCACTCGCCACTATTTTTAATCAAACCGAAATTACACCCATTATTAACGAAGATAGTGATGAAGACTGAAAACTCATCACACATATTTTTCATCTCAATCCATCCTGATTACAACGCTAAGTATTTTTACAGTAATATATTTATATATACACTTACTGTACAAAACATAAATATCTGAAATTATTAGGATACGTCAATGAAAAGAAGAACTCCGGACAAACAACGATACA
>NW_027586049.1:0-1556 GCF_028453695.1 Augochlora pura
ATTACATGGTTTAATCGTTTAGGCATACTAGAAATAATTTTATTTAAGTATTCTAATGGAATACGTGACCATTCTTCAGTTAATCGCAATTTTAATTCTTCTTTGGACTTTATTGGCGATATTCTGATTCGACGATCTAACTAATCCCATAAATTTTCAATCGGATTTAGATTTGGTGATCATAGAGGAGTTTTCAATACTTCTGGGCAATTATATAATAAATATTCTTGAACTATACGTGATTTATGTTTGGGGTCACTATCTTAGTAAAATTTAAAATTGTTACGAATGTTCATATTAATAGCACTTTTTAGTAAATTTTCTTTCAAGATATTTAAATATTTATTTTTGTCTAAAATTCCATCAATAAAAACTAATTCACCCACTAAAGCAGTTGAGATACAACCCCAAACCATCACACTTCCTCCACCGTCTTTCAACGTTGGTTTCAGATTCTTAGTAATAAGCTCTTCATCAGCTTTACGCCATATAAGTTTGTGCCCATCAGACCCGAAAATATTATATTTGCTTTCGTCTGCAAAAATTATATCTTTCCACCATGTTTCTTCTTTAGAAGTGTATTCTTTAGCGAAGAGTAATCCCTTCTTTCGATTAATAGCGTTAATATATGGCTTTTTTCGGGCAACTCTACCATGATATCCATCTTCATGAAGCATCCGACGAACTGTTTCGGGATGAATCTTCTTGCCAGTCTCCTCAAAATACTCTGCTGTCAATTTTGTAGCACTTAAACTAGGATCTACTTTTATTTTCCTAATAATATTACGTTTATCGCGATCGTTAAGTAACTTTGGGCGACCTTTTTGAGGGATAGATTCAATTCTATCCTCACGATTATATCCTCACGATTATATTAAGTTGGCGTATATTAAACGAGGTATTATTCCCTTTACGTGGCATATTCACAGCTAATATGTGCAATACGAACAAGATTTGAAGTGAAAGTAATTCTATGAGATAGTGCTTACATCATATGTTTAGAAACATTGCCATCAAATAAAGTATTCACCTTAACAGGGCACTTAAACTACAAAGCGTATGGCATGTCCGAATATTTTTCCGACGTCAAAATTAAGCACTAGTTCATTTAATTTCAATTAACAATAAAACTATACAAATTATGTAAATAAAACTTATGTTTGTAGAATCTAAAGTAAGTGTTATGACTTATTAAAAACCTATAAATTCATTAATTCAACAAACAGTAAAGATACGGAGTAATTTCTCAAATACGATGATGTCCGATTTAATAATCGCATTAATATGCGGCCCACTGTAAGTAGTTTGGTGGGAATCGCTCCCATACTTCCCTCAACGGACTTCTTCTAAGCAACGGACAGCAGTCTCAACGGAAATTAATAAAATTCACAGTCTAGGTATAATGATGGAAATGTTAATTGATCCGACGGCGCAGTTTCTGTCACGTTTGTAATTCATGGAACCGTGTGCGTTAACTTTTCATGAAGACATAATTTTCAGAAAACACCGAGCACGTACCGCCGTTTATTGTTTCCGTTGTCACGTTCACTATTTCC
>NW_027586050.1:0-459 GCF_028453695.1 Augochlora pura
CTATCCCTCTTATATCCTTGGATATTATGTTGTATCTCACTTATATACACATAATTTCCCTTATATCCCCTTCTATCTCTCTTTTATTCTGGGATATTATGTTGTATCTCACATAGATCCACTTAAATTCACTTGTATCCTTTTCTATCCCCCTTATATCCTTGGATATTATGTTGTATGTCACTTCGATGCCCTTAAATTCCCTTGTATACTCTTCTATCTCTTTTTTATTCTTGGATATTATGTTGTATCTCTCTTGTATACACTTAAATTCCTTTGTATCCTCTTCTATCTCTCTTTTATTCTGGTATATTATGTTTGTATCTCACATAGATCCACTTCAATTCACTTGTATCCTTTTCTATCCCTCTTATATCCTTGGATATTATGTTGTATCTCACTTATATACACTTCAATTCACTTGTATCCCCTCCTATCTCTCTTTTATTCTGGGATATT
>NW_027586050.1:559-997 GCF_028453695.1 Augochlora pura
GGATATTATGTTGTATTTCACTTATATACACTTCAATTCACTTGTATCCCCTTCTATCTCCCTTTTATTCGGGTATATTATGTTATAGCTCACTTAGATCCACTTAAATTCCCTTGTATCCTCTTCTATCTCCCTTTCACCTTTGGATACTATGTTGTATCTCACTTATATAGACTAAAATTCAACTGAATCCTCTTCTATCTCTCTTTTATTCTGGTATATTATGTTGCATTTCACTTAGATCCACTCAAATTCCCTTGTATCCTTTTCTATCCCTCTTATATCCCTGGATATTATGTTGTATTTCACTTATATACACTTAAATTCCTTTGTATCCTCTTCTATCTCTCTTATATCCTCGGATATTATGTTGTATCTCACTTATATACACTTCAATTCACTTGTATCCCCTCCTACCTCTCTTTTATTCTGGGATAT
>NW_027586050.1:1097-1556 GCF_028453695.1 Augochlora pura
CTATCCCTCTTATATCCTTGGATATTATGTTGTATCTCACTTATATACACATAATTTCCCTTATATCCCCTTCTATCTCTCTTTTATTCTGGGATATTATGTTGTATCTCACATAGATCCACTTAAATTCACTTGTATCCTTTTCTATCCCCCTTATATCCTTGGATATTATGTTGTATGTCACTTCGATGCCCTTAAATTCCCTTGTATACTCTTCTATCTCTTTTTTATTCTTGGATATTATGTTGTATCTCTCTTGTATACACTTAAATTCCTTTGTATCCTCTTCTATCTCTCTTTTATTCTGGTATATTATGTTTGTATCTCACATAGATCCACTTCAATTCACTTGTATCCTTTTCTATCCCTCTTATATCCTTGGATATTATGTTGTATCTCACTTATATACACTTCAATTCACTTGTATCCCCTCCTATCTCTCTTTTATTCTGGGATATT
>NW_027586051.1:0-1555 GCF_028453695.1 Augochlora pura
CTTCAATCGCAGTGTAATTCATAATTCAGATATCTCTTCGATTAAATTGTAAAGTAATTGTAATCGAAGTAAAATTATGTCGTACTAATTAAATTATATTTATGAGGGCATAATGCGTAATTAAATTACGTCAATTATGACATATGGAGTAATGGAATAACCTTAATAGTATGAAATTATTTTAATTACGATAAACTATGTACGAAGTTAGATTAACTGCGATATACTATATATGAATCACATGAATTACGACATACTATGCATGAATTATATTAATTACGACATATCATACATGAATTACATTAATTACAGCATAATGTATAAAATCAAATTAATTACGGCACATTAAATATGAAATTACATTAATTATACCATGGTAAATATTGAATTACGTTGTTACGAATTACCATGTGACCGAATTGAAATTATGAAACGAAAAATAGCGAACGAAATAATAAATGACAGGCGAGAAATGAGCATGCGAAGGAAAAACATAAAAATGTATCGTCGCTTCTTTAAAATTCCCGACTGTAATTTGAAGTCGCCGTAGTAAATTCTGTTGGGGAAACACGTTCGGGGAATAATATAGCTCGGAGTAACATTGCCTCTCTTCGTAAATACAGCCGACTTATCTTCCTCAAACATTATTTCCACGTTATCAAATAGAAAAGAAATACGAGCTTGATAGACGCTAGGAACTTTAATGCAGACGGCAGTTAATGCTGTCATATTTAGCGTTCCAGTTTCTTTGCAAACAGAAACGGAACTGCGGAAATCCGATTTATTTGCGAGCAAAGCTGGATAGCTTTCTAGTACCCGGTAAGACGATGGGACGCTGCTGGCTGCCGTTAAGTCGTCGTCGTCGTCGTCGAAATATGCTTCTGCCCAGGTCTCACTTGCCTGAAACACGGACGGATACCATCTTCGACGGTGGGTATCAATGTTTCAGCTAATGATAATCTTCAAAGTTTTTCGAGGAGAACCGTTCAACGTTTCAACTGCAAATTTTGTAGGTTAGGTAATGTACAACACGTTCGCGAACATTACGAATTTAAGTCAAGCAAGACCGTAGTTATTTTCATTTTTTCAGCATCTATTATGTATGACATATTAATTTAATTTAAAATATCAAAATATTAATGTTTCGTAATTTTCTAATGTACAATATGTTCGCCAACATTACAAATTTAAGTGAAGTAACATTGTAATTATTTCTTACCGAGGATGTTTATTTAAATCATCAGATGGTATAGTTTTTATAATTTTTCCAGCATCGATTATGTATGAAATATTAATTTAATTTAAAATATTAAAATATTAATGTTTCGTAATGTTTTAATCAGTTGGTTATGGAACACGCTGTACAAACGGAGCAAGTACTTTTGATTTCAGTGCTTTCAACAAATTCAAATAAAAGTGGTTAACTACTTCTGATTTGAATATTTTCGTCGAATGATATTAAATGGTACTAAATAAATCTTAAATTCATTTATAGGGAATTTTGTAACTATTGGGTTGGCAACTAAGTCATTGCCGATTTCAAATAAGAAGGAAA
>NW_027586052.1:0-1555 GCF_028453695.1 Augochlora pura
AGCCGCGGCGCGTGCCGCAGCACACGTGTTCATCGACTCCGTCGAACTTCGGCATCGGCGTAGCGAAGAAATCGATAAATTACAGTGGCGTAGGAATAGCACCGCGACAGGAGTAGAACCGAAAAATTGCGACAGAAATCGAACCATTACTGTATTTTTTTTCTAATTTGACTACATATTTTCCTTTTATATGTACATTTCAATAAGTAATTTCAATTAATTCTCGTTTTTAGTGAACACAGACCACGAACAACTGGTAAAGCACTTGAAGACAATGGCAGGTAAGCTAGGAACTTGCCCATATTTCTGTAGGACGGCCAAATTGCGTCTTGCACGTTTGTCCACTCTCTACTTTATATGGTTTTGTATTAGCAGTGGTATCTTTCAATGTTGACAAAGATTTTACTCTTAATTCTTTTTTTAGTTACCACTGAAGCAACGGAGTTGCCAACTGCATGCCCGGTGGCAGACACAATGGCGTTGTCTCCCCTTCAGGTTAAGTTAAAATAATTAATACCAGCCGCACATATTACTGCACGCAGAGAGATTTCCGGTGATCTAATGAAATTTTTTTTTTTGTTAAACCAGAAATGTTCCATCAATTTTTAATATTTATGCAGCAGCAGCAAAAAGAAGAGGGTGGCAGTGATGCTGCTAAAGGAAAGCAGCTTTGTAAGTTATACTTCAACATTTTTCGGGAAATTACCTAAATTAGTAGAGGCAGTACTGAAGTAATGTCTAAATTATATATGCATTTACTTTTTATATATTACCGAGAAGTTTTATACTTCTCATCCCAATTTGAATACGTAGAAAATGATGCATAACTTTCTTTTTGTAGATAGAGCAACATCTGCGGGCTTTTCCCGAAGTGACTGTGGAGGCCGAGGTGGTGGATGCCGAATTATTATTATTAATAAATAATTTAATTAAAAAGAAATGTACGTTTTCATTTTTCTATCTTCTTTTTATCCCTTAGTCTGTCGGCATTTTTCCTATAAAATCCTATTGGTTTATTTTTGTTTTTTTTTTCAGTTCACTAAAATAACTAATGAGTGTATATATATTTTTTAGAATGTAGTTTACATATGTTACTAGGTTATTAACAATTCAATTCATTTTGTGTTCCCGCTTTCCTCAAAATATCCATAATACCAAACTTCACTATGCACCGATGTAATATACTTTATGGATATAAATTTGTACAAGTACCGGTTCCGTTCATAATTAATACAAATAGAAATAATAATTCACATATGTCACACAAAATTGAAATCTTTAAGGCTCTAACAATTCTTAATTGAATCACTAGAGAACCAGATATTAAAATATTTCATACAAAATTGAAATCTTTAAGGCTCTGACAACTGTTACTTGAATAACTAGAGAACTAGATATTAAATAAATGCAAGTAGAGATTCATCTTCACGTAAACTTAAGATAATAATATTTAAAATTTATTCGTACTGTGTCATTAATTGGAATTCTTACATTATTAGCTCTGATTATATTTTTTAATCTATATATTCATTCAGAACTTATTATTACATTTCAT